>NW_004443976.1:226920-292834 GCF_000243295.1 Trichechus manatus latirostris | reverse complement strand
GTATTTAGAACTACCTTCTTCCACCACCCATTCCATATTCCCTTTGTACTCAGCACATACCTCAGCTGGTCATGGTTCTTTACCTGGTGGAGTGACCCAAACCTTCCTTCCTGAAGAGTCTGGGCCATTATAGTCATGTCAGAAGTGGGTTGCTGTGGTTTTCCATTGACTTTAATCACAGGGCATGGTAGTACTAAGAGATGCCCTAAGGGGATCTCCTGCATTCCAGACATACTCTTCTTTGCCTCCATTATGTAGTGTCAATCCGATTTCTTCTTGATAATCAGGATCAATCACACCAGCCAGTATGGTAACTCTTTTCTTTGCCTGTTGATCCAGAGGCATGAGGAGCCCAAAGTGGCCAGGTGGCATTCTTAGCTTCCAGTTCAATGGAATCAGTGATGTGTCTCCAGGTGGGAGCATTCCTCCCTTTGGAACTAAAACCTCTAGACCCGCAGAACATAAGGTCGTGGGGAGAGAAAACAAAAATCTTGTAAGTGGGTCACTGGGAACTATGAATGGTGCCACTCCCATTTCCACTCCTTGATTCCTGGACCCATGAATCCTGGCTATGGGAGAAACAGTACCATATATTGGATGCTAGTTTAGAGCATATACAGCCTCCTAGAGAACACTGACCCAAATCTGCAAGGTATTGCCACCTAGCTGGCATAGTAATTGTGTCTTTAGGAGGTCATTCCATTGTTCTATCAAGCCAGCTGCTTCAGGATGATGAGGAACATGGTAAGACCAGTGAATTCCATGAGCATGGGCCCACTGCTGCACTTTATTTGCTTTATTGATCAGAGGCAATGCTATGTGGGATAAAATGATGGTGTATAAGGCACTCTGTAAGTCCACAGATGGTAGTTTTGGCAGAAGCACTGCATGCAGGGATGGCAAATCCATATCCAGAGCAAGTGTCTATTCCAGTAAGGACAAAACGCTGCCCTTTCCATGATGGAAGTGGTCCAGTGTAATCAACTTGCCACCACGTTGCTGGCTGATTACCTTGAGGGATGGTGCCATACTGGGGACTCAGTGTTGGTCTCTGCTGCTGGCAGACTGGACACTCAGCAGTGGCTGTAGCCAAGTCAGCCTTGGTGAGTGGAAGTCCATGTTGCTGGGCATATGCATAACCTCCATCCCTGCCACCTTGGCCACTTTGTTCATAAGCCCATTGAGCAATGATAGAAGTAGCTGGGGAAAGAAGATGACTGGTTTAGAACGGGTCATCCTATCCACTTGATTGTTAAAATCCTCCTCTGCTGAGGTCATCTTTTGGTGAGCATTCACATGAGACACAAATATCTTTACTTCTTTGGCTCATTCAGAGAGGTCTATGCACATACCTCTTCCCCATAAATCCTTGTCTCCAATTTTGAAATCATGTTCCTTCCAAGTCTGTGAACATCCAGCCAAACCATTGGCCACAGCCCATGAATCAGTACACAATCACACCTCTGGCCATTTCTCCTTCCAAGCAAAGTGAACAACCAGGTGTACTGCTTGAAGTTCTGCCCACTGGAAGGATTTCCCTTCACCACTGTCCTTCAGGGAGGTCCCAGAAACGGGCTGAAGAGCTGCTGCTGTCCACTTTTGAGAGGTGCCTGCATATCGTGCAGAACCATCTGTAAACCAGGCATGAGTTTTCTCTTCCTCAGTCAACTGATCATAAGGAACTCCCCATGAGGCCATAGGTGCAGACTGGGAGATGGAAGGTAATGTGACAGGAGTGGAGACCATGGGCATTTGGGCTACTTCCTTATGAAACTTGTGCCTTCAGATCCTGCTTAGGCCTGATCTCATACATACTACTTCCATTTAATGATGGAGTGCTGCTGTGTACAACCAACTTTATGACTCTGTGGGTCTGACAACACCCAGTTCATGATGGGCAGCTCAGGCCACATGGTAGCTTGCTGTCCCATGGTTAAGCGTTCAGTCTACTAAGGCCCAGTAACAAGCCCAAAGCTGCTTCTCAAAAGGAGAGTAGTTACCTGCAGAGGATGGCAGGACTTTGCTCCAAAATCCTAAGGGTCTACGCTGTGATTCACCAAGAGGAGCCTGCCGGAGGTGGAACCAAGATGGCGGAGTAGTGAGATGCTTCCTGTGGTCCCTCTTACAACAAAGACCCGAAAAAACAAGTGAATTGATTATATGTGACAACCTAGGAGTTCTGAACATCAAAGACAAAGTTAAGGAATCAGACCGAGTGGCGGGGGAGGGAGAGATGGTTCAGAAGCAGTGAGGAGTTGCCAGACCTGACCCAGCGGGAGCTGGCCTTCTTTAGGCCAGACCATCTCACGTGCGCAGTGAGGCAAGCAGTGGCACTCTGGAGGCGTTTTCCACATTAGGAGAGACCCAGCAGCAGAGAGTCTACTCAGGCATCCAGAACCAGTGAAAAGCAGCAATCACTCAGTTAAAGATAAGTACTTGCGTCTGGCCTACCGCATGGATCAAAAAACACCCCCTTTGGGAAAAACCTCTCTCCCATTTACCTCCCCACTCCCTGCTCTGCACCGGGTCCCGGGCCAGCTTCAGCAACTGCCGAGTCCCCTGGGCCGGAAGTTGGTTCCATCACACGCCCTGAGCCATCCTCCCAGGCTTGGAGAAGGAACAAATGAACAAACAGGGAAAAAATAATCTGCCGGCTCCCCTAAGTCAGGAACTCAGGGTAGGCACAGCTGCTTTGCTTAGGCACAGGCATAAGGGGTTCATGGACTTTGTATGCCTTTCACCCCTGCATAGACCTGTGTGGGCCTATTTCAACAGCGTAGGCCCTCATTACCACAGTACAACAGGGTATGTATACTGAAAACTAACTTCACTGTAACGGCTATATGGTAAAGTGGCAGATTTGTGACATCTGATACTGCTCTGCCCATTAAGCAGAACCTCACCTACCCACATTGGGGGCCTGAGGACTGGCGGCTCCACCATGTCACCTAGCCTCCCATGACAGGGATCCTAGAATAAGTGGTGCCCCACAGTCCTTAGAGCCAACAGCATTGTCTGGCTGCAAAACCCACCCACCTACTCGTCTAGGGAACAGGGACACGCTTTCCTCCCAAACACTCAGGGGCAGCAGTCAGCCCCCTGCCTTGCTCAGCGTGTGACCCCCTACTGTAGCCAGATACCTATGCCTACACCAATCACCCATGTCTAGGACTGTAGGCGAGAGCCTGCATCACACACTTGGTGACCGACTACATGGACACCTGAGCTGAATTAATACAAGAAAAGTAAACAGACTCCTGAGATCACATACCTAGTAACAGCTCTAACCACCTGGTGACAAGGTGGTTATAATCAAAGGTGCCAATAATCAAACAAGCTCACACAAGCAGCCTATTTGGGCATATCAAAACAAGAAGCTAGGGGACAGTGAGCAAACATAAAATAAATATAGTAACTTATTGATGACTCAGAGACAACAGCCAATATCAAATCACATAAAGAGACTATGATGGCTTCATCAAGCTCCCAAAATAAAGCATCAAGAAGTTTTCCAGAGGAAGAGAATTTCTTGGACTTACTGGAGGTAGAATACAAAAGATTAATATACAGAACTCTTCAAGAGATCAGGAAGGAGATGAGATAAAATGCAGACCAAGCTAAGGAACACACAGACAAAGCAATAGAGGATCTCAAGAAGGTTATGCAAGAGCATAATGACAAATTTAATAGGCTGCAAGAATCCATAAAGAGACAGCAATCAGAAATCCAGAAGATTAACAATAAAACTTCAGAATTAGAAAACTCAATAGAAAGTCATAGGAGCAGAATTGAGGCAACAGAAGTCAGAATTAGTGAGATTGAAGATAAAGCACTTGACACCAACTTGAGGAAAAATCAGATAAAAGAATTTTAAAGAAATGAAGAAACTCTAAGAATTATGTGGAACTCTATCAAGAGGAATAACCTATGAGCGATTGGAGTACCAGAATGGGGGGAATAACAGAAAATACAGAGAGAATTGTTGAAGGTTTGTTGGCAGAAAACTTCCCTGATATCATGAATGATGAGAAGGTATCTATCCAAGATGCTCATTGAACCCCACATAAGGTAGATCCCGAAAAAAAGTCACCAAGACATAATTAAACTTGCCAAAACCAAAGATAGAGAGAATTTTAAGAGCAGCTAGGGATAAATGAAAAGTCATCTGCAAAGGAGAGCCAATAAGAATAAGGTCGGACTACTCAGCAGAAACCATGCAGGCAAGAAGGCAATGGGATGACATATATAAAGCCTTGAAGGAAAACAAAACTGCCAGCCAAGAATTATATATCCAGCAAAACTGTCTCTCAAATATGATGGCAAAATTAGGGCATTTCCAGATAAATAGAAGTTTAGGGAATTTGTAAAAACCAAACCAGAATTACAAGAAATACTAAAGGGAGTCCTCTGGTTAGAAAATCAATAATATCAGATGACAACCTGTCTTGCTCATCTAGTCCTGCTATAACAGAAATACCACAAGTCGATGGCTTTAACAAATAGAGATTTATTTTCTCACAGTTTAGAGGCTACAAGCCCAAATTCAGGGTGTCAGCTCCAGGGGAAGTCTTTCTCTCTTTGCTGGCTCTGGAAGAAGGTCCTTGTCATCAATCTTCCCATGGTTGAGGAGCTTCTCAGTGCAGGGGCCTCGAGTCCAAAGGATGCGCTATGCTCCTGGTGCTGCCTTCTTCTTTCTCTCTTTTATATCTCAAAAGAGACTGGCTGAAGACCCTATCTAACCTTGCAGATCTCATCCATATAACTAGCGCTAATCCATCTTATATCATAGTGATAGGATTTACAACACATACGGAAATCACATCAGATTACAAAATGGTAGACAATCATACAATACTAGGAATCCTGACCTAGCCAAGTTGACAGATATTTTTAGGGGACACAATTTAATCCATGACACAACCCAAGACTAGAACATAGGACAGAACAACCAGACATCAACCCAGATACGGAAGTCACAAAAATGTATCAAAGCTAAAACACTGAAAACAGGGAAACAGACATGTCTATATGTAAAAGATGGCAACATTGAAACAAAAAAGAGGGACTGAAAAATATAGACGTAGATTTTTCATATGGAGAAGAAGTCAAGGCAATATAAAGAAACAAAAGACTTGTTTAAACAAATAGGGGCGTGCCAAAGACTCCAAACAGCATCTCCATCTGCCACTGCCACTTCAAGCACCATTGGATCAGCCGGATCATACGGCCGAAGTGGCAAAGCAGAGCCTTCTCTTGTTCTGGTCCCCACTCAAAATTAGCAGCTTTTTGAATCACTTGATAAATAGACCAGAGTAGCACATCCAAATGAGGAATGTATTGCTTCAAAAATCCAAAGAAGCCCACTAGGCATTGTGCCTCCTTCTTAGTTGTGGGAACAGCCAGATGCAATAACTTATCCTTCACTTTGGAAGGAATATCTCAACATGCCCCACACACTGGACCCCTAGAAATTTCACTGAGGTGGAAGGTGCCTGAAGTTTTGTGGGATTAATTTCCCACCCTCTAGCATGCAACTATTACCAATACGTCCAGAGTCATTACACTTCTTCCTTACTAGGTCGAATCAGCATAATGTCATCAATGTAATGGACCAGTGTGATGTGTTGTGGAAGGGAAAGGCGATCAAGTTTCCTGCGGACTAAATTATGACACAGGGCTGCAGAGCTGATGTAGCTCTGAGGTGGGCAACCAAAGGTATATTGTTAGCCTTACCAGCTAAAGGCAAACTGCTTCTGATGGTCCTTTCAAACAGGTATGGAGAAAAAGGCATTAGCTAGATTAGTAGCTGCATATCAGGTAACAGGAGATGTATTAATTTGCTCAAGCAATGAAACTACATCTGGAACAGTAGCTGCTACTGGAGTCACCACCTCGTTAAGTTTTAGATAATCTACTGTCATTCTCCAAGATCCATCTGTTGTTTGCACAGGCCAAACAGGCGAGTTGAATGGGGCTGTGGTGGGAATCACCACCCCTGCATCCTTCAGGTCCTTGATGGTGGCAGTAATCTCTGCAATCCCTCCAGTAATGCAATATTGCTTTTGGTTTACTATTTTCCCAGGTAGGGGCAGTTCTAATGGCTTCCACTTGGTTTTTCCTACCATAATTGCCCTTACTTCATTTGTCAGGGATCTACTGTGGGGGTTCTGTCAGTTGCTGAGTATATCTATTCCAATTATGCATTCTGGAACTGGGGCAATCACTACAGGATGGGTTCGGGGGCCCACTGGACCTACTGTGAGACAGACATGAGCCAAGACTCCATTAATAACCTGACCTCCATATGCCCCCACTCTGACTGGTGGGCCACAGTGGCATTTTGGGTCTCCTGGAATTAGTGTCAGTTCAGAGCCAGTATCCAGTTATCCTGGAAAAGTCTGATTATTTCCTTTTCTTCAGTGAAGTCATTCTTGTAAAAGGCTGTAGATCCCTTTGGGGAAGGTTGGGAGAGAGATTAACAAGAAAAATTTTTGGCAGTGTATTGAAGTCCCTCCTCAAGGGAACCCAGCCTCCCCTTCATTCAAGGGCTTGTGGGTCTTTAAACTCACTCAAGTCTAGGAATTGAGGGACCATGACTTTCTATTCTGGAGATTCCAGTTAGACTGCTGTTCACCTGACCTAGAATTCATCCGTTTGTACATATCAAGTAAATATTTAGTAGATTTCCTATCTATTTCACTCCTAGGGACACCATGACTAAGTAACCAACACCGTAAGTCCATAGGAGTCAGACTATTCTCATTACTGCTTTGAATCCCTGTCCACTACTGTAGCCAGGCCCACCTTGTCTTTGTCGACCAAGTGCCGCCACTTGGCCCCTACTACCATGGGGTCCAATCAGCCCCATTATAGCTAGGCGTCTTAATTCAGTTAGGGCAGTTCCCAGTGTCAAATCTGATTTACACAAAATAACAACCACAGCAGTCTTCAAGGATGCTGGAGCTCCCTTCACAAATTTGTTCCTACAGTTGTGGTAAAAGGTGTGTCCTCTGGGCATTCCATGTGTGGGTCTGTGGGTCTAACCCAATAAATCCACTCTGGCAGGCCAATTTGCCTAAGCCTTTGGATACTTTCTTCTACAGCATACCAAGGCAGGTCTGCTACTTCAACTTGATTTAGTGTAGGCCACCATGTAATCCATGCTTCAGCAACCCGACCAAATAAACTATTAGATCCTTTCCTAATTTCTCGAGCTGAAACACTGAATGAAGAATCTGTGCTTAGTGGACTTGTATTAATAAACTCAGACTGACCCATCTGTATGTTTCTTGCACCATTATCCCACACCCTTAATAGTCATTCCCACACATATTCCCCAGGTTTCTGTTTGTACATATTAGAAAAGTCAAGTAGTTCTTCTGGAGTGTAGCGTACCTCCTCCTGGGTCACACTTGGTACTTCACCTTTTGGGGCTCACTGTGACTTAGGTCTAGAAGCCAGAACTGGTAGTGTGGAATTATTTTGAGAACATTCAGCACTGTTTTGTAAAGCGTCTACCTCAGGCAATGCCCCAGACAATGACTCAGGCAAGGGCTCTTTTTCTTTTTATTGTGCTTTAAGTGAAAGTTTACAGCTCAAGTTAGTTTCTCATACAAAAATTTATACACACATTGTTATGTGACCTTAGTTGCTCTCCCTATAATGTGACAGTGCACTCCTCCTTTCCACTCCGGATTTCCTGTGTCCATTCAACCAGCTCCTATCCCTTTCTGCCTTCTCATCTCGCCTCCAGACAGGAGCTGCCCATTTAGTCTTGTGTATCTACTTGAACCAAGAAGAACACTCTTCATGAGTATCATTTTATGTCGTATAATCCAGTCTAATCTTTGTCTGAAGAGTTAGCTTCAGGAATGATTTCAGTTCTGGGTTAACAGAGAGTCCAGAGGTCATGTCTTCCGAGGTTCCTCCAGTCTCAGTCAGACCATTAAGTCTGGTCTTTTTACTAGAATTTGAGTTCTGCATCCTGCTTTTCTCCTGCTCCATCAGGGACTCTCTGTTGTGTTCCCTGTCAGGGCAGTCATTGGTGGTAGCCAGGCACCATCTAGTTCTTCTGGTTTCAGGCTGATGGAGTCTCTAGTTATGTGGCCCTTTCTGTCTCTTGGGCTAATACTTTCCTTGTGTCTTTGGTGTTCTTCATTCTCCTTTGCTCCAGGTGGGTTGGGACCATTTGATGCATGTTAGATGGCCGCTTGCTAGTTTTTAAGACCCTAGATGCCACTCACCAAAATGGGATGCAAAACATTTTGTTAATAAACTTTGTTATGCCAACTGACCTAGATGTCCCCTGAAAGCATTGTCTCCAGACCCCCATCCCTGCTACTCTGTCCTTTGAAGTGTTTGGTTGTATTCAGGAAACTTCTTAGCTTTGGTTTAGTCCAGTTGTGCTGACTTCCCCTGTAGTGTGTGTTGTCCTTGCCTTCACCTAAGATAATTCTTATCTACTACCTAGTTAGTGAATACCCCTCTCCCTCTCTCCCCACCCTCGTAACCATCAAAAAATGTTTTCTTCTGTGTTTAAACCTTTTCTTGAGTTCTTATAATAGCGGTCTCATAAAATATTTGTCCTTTTGTGACTGACTAATTTCACTCAGAATAATGCCTTCCAGATTCATCCATGTTATGAGATATTTCGCAGATTCATTGTTGTTCTTTATAGTTGCGTAGTATTCCATTGTGTGAATATACCATAGTTTGTTTATCCATTCGTCCATTGATGGGCACCTAGGTTGTTTCCATCTTTTTGCTATCGTGAACAGTGCTGCAATGAACATGAGTGTGCCTATATCTATTCGTGTGATGGATCTTATTTCTCTAGGATATATTCCAAGGAGTGGGATTGCTGGATCATATGGTACTCCTATTTCTAGCTTTTTAAGGAAGTGCCAAATCGATTTCCAAAATGGTTGTATCATTTTACATTCCCACCGGCAGTGTATGTGTTGCAGTCTCTCTACAACCTCTTCAACATTTATTATTTTGGGTTTTTTGGATTAATGTTAGCCTTGTTGGGGTGAGATGGTATCTCACTGTAGTTTTGATTTGCATTTCTCTAATGGCTAATGATAGTGAGCATTTCCTCATGTATCTGTTAGTCGCCTGAATGTCTTCTTTGGTGACGTGCCTGTTCATATCCTTTGCCCATTTTTAATTGAGTTATTTGTCTTTTTGTTGTTGAGGTTTTGCAGTATCTTGCAGATTTTAGAGATTAGACACTGATCGGATTTGTCATAGCCAAATTTTTTTTCCCAGTCTGTAAGCTGTCTTTTTACTCTTTTGGTGAAGTCCTTTGATGAGCGTAAGTGTTTGATTTTTAGGAGCTCCCAGTTATCTAGTTTCTCTTCTGGTGTTTGTGCATTGTTACTTATGGTTTGTATTCTGTTTATGCCATCTATTAAGGCTCCTAGTGTTGCCCCTATTTTTTCTTCCATGATCTTTATTGTTTTAGATTTTATATTTAGTTCCTCGATCCATTTTGAGTTAGCTTTTGTGCATGGTGTGAGGTTTAGGTCTTGTTTCATTTTTTTTGCAGACGGATATCCAGTTATGCCAGCACTATTTGTTAAAGAGACTGTCTTTTCCCCATTTAACGAACCTGGGCCTTTGTCAAATATCAGCTGCTGATAGGTGGATGAACTGACATCTGGATTCTCAATTCTGTACCACTGGTCTATGTATCTGTTGTTGTACCAGTACCAGGCTGTTTTGACTACTGTGGCGGTATAACAGGTTCTAAAATCAGGTAGTGTGAGGCCTCCCACTTTGTTCTTCTTCTTCAGTAATGTTTTACTTATCGGGGGCCTCTTCAGGCAAGGGCTCTTTAGAGGCTGCTATGCTAGGGCTAACCTCATTAGATGGGAATGGAGGGGCTAATGGTTCTTCTGGGCAGGGTGGTGTAGTAGACAAACATGAAGTAATCTCTTCAGATGGGAATGGTTTTGTTGCCAGGGGTGAATCAACAGAATTTAGGGGCTCAGTGTCTCTAGCTTCCAGATTATCTGCCCATATGTCCACATCTCAAGTTTCAGGATCCCATTTCTTCCTAATCAATGCCCTCACTTTAACTTCAGACACCTCTCAAGGTTGGCAATTGAGCTGGCACTGTAATTCAGCCACTCTCACAATAAGACTCCAGGTTTGGTTTTCGGCAATACCAGCTCTGTTACTACAGGAAAGAAGGCTTTCTTTCAAAGCATATGTGGAAACTTTGAGGTTGTTATGTGACACTTGAGCTTTGACTCTGAAGCCCTGAGCACGTCTCTTTCTTTCACCAGTTTGTCTAGTGAATGTAGGACAAACCAACCAGCTTCCCAATACTTCTCATTCTGACAAAACCATAGAAAGATATCAAACTTGTTCCTCCAGAGCCTTGCCTTTCACCAATACCTGATCTATTGGTGGTGATATTTTGCGTATTTGTATCGCCACCTCATGTCATGGATTAGCAGTGCCTTCTTTTCTGCTGCAAGCAGAGTCATTAACATCTTTAAGACTAACCAGACTTGAGAACCAATTTAGAAAACTCATTCTTACAATTTTGTTTCTCTAGAACCACTCTTGGTACCAAATTTCTTAGGCTGGGTTCTCTAGAGAAGCAAAACCAGTAAAGCAGATAAACATTTATAGACATTTATATCAAGGAAATGGGTCACGTGATTGTAGAGGTTAAAATGTCCCAAGTCTGTGGGTCAGGATAGAGGCTTCTCCTGATTCACATAGCTGCAGGGTCTGGTGAGCCCAAGATTTCTGGTCAGAGAGCAGGGCTCTTGATCACAGGCTGTAAAGATTGATGAATCCAAAGATCGGCAGGTAAGCTGCTAGCTCAAGTCTCAAGCACTGGAAGTCAGATAAACCGGAGATCAGACGAACAGGAAGATCCAGAGCAGGCAAGAGCCAGAATGTCTACTTATATTTGGATGCAGGCCACACGCCCAAGGAAACTCTCTTTCAACTGACTGGTTACTCACAGCAGATTGCATAATGGGGGTGATCACATATAAACACCGAGAATCATGGCCTAGCCAAGCTGACACAATTTTCACCATCACAAGAATGGTCAGGGAATACCTCTCTGATAAGGTGACATTTGAGCATAGACTTAAAGGAAATGAAAAGGCAGATGTGCAGGATTCAGGGGTGGGGAGGGAGAGGGGCCCCAGGCAGAGGAAGCAGCAAACACACACACTGCAGCAACAGTGTACCCGGCATGTTGGGGGTCAGAGCCCATGGAGTCAGGGCAGAGCGGAGGGCGAGGAAGTCAGAGAGGGGACTGGCTGGGTCTCAGCAGTGACCATTTCAAGGACTTTGCTTTTCATTCTGCATGAATGGGGAAAACCACTGAAGGGTTTTAAGCAGAGAAGTGACATGATGTGTTTTCAAAGGACCACTCTGGCTTCTGTTCAGAACAGTATGTAAGGTACAAAGACTTTAAAAGCAGGGAAATCATTTAGGAAGCCAGTGGAAGGAAGTATGGTGGCCTGACCAGATGCTCACAAGAGAGGGGTGGGAATTGGTTGGATCCAATGAGAAAAAGAGGGTCAAGAATGATGTCAGAGGATCTGGTCTGAGCAATGGGAAGGAAAGAGCTCTTTACTCCAACGGGGGGATTCAGGAGGAGCGGGGAGAGGGAGGAAGGTGCAGGGGAGGAATCAAGATTCAGTTCTGGACATATTACATTTGACATGAATTTTAAGATGCCTAAGGGGCACTGTCATGTAGGCAGTTGGATATACAAATCTGGAGAGGTCCTGGCTAGAGAGGCAAACTTGAAAGTCATCCACATATAATATTAAAAGACAAGATTAAAAACCATGAGAACAGACACCAACACCTAGAACAACTGTTCTCAATGGGACAGTGCCGTCCCCTCAGGGAGCATGTTGGAAATTTGTGGGGACATTTCTGGTTGTCACCATGATTGGAGGTATTTAATAGGTGAGAGGACAGGAAATGTAGATGTCCTGCAGTGCATGTGACAATCCTGCATAAAGAACTGTCCCGTACAATCCTCTCATGTTCTGCAGACATTCGCGTAGGTGGAACACCTTCTTATTATCTGAACCTACAGTCTGTCTTCATTTTTACATATAACACAATGTTTCTTGCACAGTTTTAAAATGCACTGAACATTCTAAGACTACAACTATCATGATAAAACAAGGGAAGACTGTGTTGTTTTTTTTTTTTTTTCTCAGAACTTTACCAACAGTGTTCACCATTTCAAAACAATCATGTCACTCAACAGCACATCCTCTGTGGATCGGCATCAACGTGAAAGCCTTTATCAGTCTGCATGTGGCTGTCACATTTATGGTGCTTTAAGGAGCATCTCAGGTCTTTTAGTGCAGTTATGTTCAGGCATTTATTGATAGAAACGGATTATTTAATTATAAACTATTTTCCTTTCATATTATAATCTAGGGCAGTATATTGATTTTTTTAATTACATGTTGTTTTTCTTACTAGCTGCTGTCAAGTCTGCCCCTGACTCATGGCAACCACACACAACGGAACAAAATGCTGCCTGGCCCTGCGCCATCCCCATAATCAGTTGTAGATGAGACTATTGTGATCCGTAGGGTTTTCACTGGCTGATTTTCAGAAGTAGATCACCAGACTTTTCTTCCTAGTCCATCTTAGTCTAGAAGCTCCCCTGAAACCTGTTCAGCATCACAGCAACACACAAGCCTCCAATGACAGATGGGTGGTAACTCTGCATGAGGTGCACTGGCTGGGAATCAAGCCTGGGTCTCCCACATGGAAGGTGAGAATTCTACCACTGAATTAACACTAACTCCTTATATTATAGGTAAGTAGGTTATCCAAATCAAAACCACTCCCATCAAGTCAATTCCGACTCACAGCGACCCTATAGGACAGCAGAACTGCCCCACAGAGTTTCTAAGGCTGTAAATCTTTATGGAAGCAGACTGCCACATCCTTCTCCCACGGAGCAGCTGATGGGTTCAAACCACTGCCCTTTTGGTTAGTAGCAGGGCTCTTTAACCACTGCACCACCAGAGCTCCTAACTAGGTTATACCACCTATGAATTTCTCCTTAGGGTAGTAAAAGAGGCATCCAGTATGACATGGTGCAAACCGCTGACCTAGACAATGAGTGTAGCTAGAAGAGAGACAAGGACCAAAGACTGAGACCCAGGCCAACCCGATGTCAGAACCTGAGGAGATGGTGGGGGGGAGCCAGAAGAGGAGACTACAGAGGCGCTGCCAGTGACGGGGAGAAAACCAGAGAAGACAGCATTCCCAGAGGAGGGAGAAAGCAATCACAGCGCCGACACTGCTAACAGCTAAAGTAAGACGGGCATGAACAACTGATGACTGGGTTTTTAGAGATGCGGCGATCACTGGTGACCCTGACCCTACTCAGTGGACTACTGGAACGAAGCTCTGACTGGAGTGTCCTCAGAATCCAAGGCCAAACCAAAAACCAAACCAGCTACCACTGAGGCAATTTCAACCCATGGTCACTCCCATGAGTGTCTTTTTATTGTTGTAAAACTATATACAACACAACATTTGCCAATTCAACATTTTTCAAGTGTACAATTTCATGACATCAATTACATTAATCATGTTGTACAACCAGCAGCCATAATCCTTGCCTAACGTCACATCACCATAAACATAAACTCCCTCCCTCCCAAACAACGGCTCCTCCTCACCCCCTTCCTTCTGCCTCTGGTAACCACTTTGGTCTATACATTTGCCTATTCTTGTTATTTCATATAAGTGAGATCATAAAATGTTTGTCCTTTTGTGATTGACTTATTACACTCAGCATACTGTTTTCAAGTTTCATCCATGTTGTAATATGTATAAGGACTTCATTTCTGATTAGTATTCCATTGTAAGCAGGTACCACATTTTGTTTATCCATTCATCCATTGATAGACATTAGGTTGTTCTCCATAGGGTTTTCAAAGGCTGATTTTTCAGAAGTAGATTACCAGGCCTTTCTTCTGAGTGCCCTTGGGTGGACTTGAACCTCCAACCTTTTGGTAACTAAGCACGTTAACTGTTTGCACCTCCCAGGGACTACTAATCCAAGGAAGAGGACCTGGAGTTGTTAAACATTTTGAATATATCCTTTCTCTACCCCAAAGTACCCCTGCTACAATCCCTTTTCTCCATTTCTTTAGGTCAAGATGTGCTGGTTCTTAAGCCCTGGTGGGAGCCTCTTCCTCTTCCTTGAAAGGCCACTAGGTTTGCTTAATGCACTCTTCAATTCTCCCAACCCAGGGACCATCTGGAGGCCCAACAGCCCTGCCCTGTACATTTTGGTCCATACCTTGCTGAGTCGGGACTCAAAAGCCAGAGATGTTGAAGATTTGGAACTCTTCATGCTGGAAGCGGATGCAGGGAGGGGCCGCACACGGTCAGTTCCATGGCTCCCAGCTTTGATGGCTGGGCTCCAGGCTTTGGCTGAGCTCCGCATATTTGCCTCAGTGGATCTGTCTTTCTGCAGAAAATGAGAAAAGAAAAACATGTTTGTATAATTTGAACCTGCTGAGTGACACTATACAGCTTTATCCCATATACCACATTCACTACTGCTATTACAGAGACCTACTTACTAGGTCTTATGATTTGACCAGAAATAGAACATTTTATTTCTCAAATAATACCTTTATACTAGGGTCAATTTTTACAGCTCTGCAACTTTATCACACTCTTAAAACGTATGTGCAATATTACTGTTGTTCTGACATGACTTTTCAGCCAAATGATAGCTCCTTCTCGGTCAGGAATACATAACACTTGTTAGCTGCTACTGAATCGACCCCCTACTTATTGTGACCCCATATACAACGGAAGGAAATGCTGCCCAGTATGCATCATTCCCATGATCAGTTGCAGACTGGACCATTGTGAACCATGGGGCTTTTCATTGGCTGATTTTTGGAAGTAGATCGCCAGTCCTTTCTTCTAGTCTATCTTAGTTTGGTAGCTCCACTGAAGCCTGTTGAGCATCATAGCAACAAGCAAGTCTCTACTGACAGAGGGTAAGGCAAAAAATCTACCACTGAGCCACCACTGCCCCCAGCATTACACTAGCCCATATACAACAGACCAGCTTGAGTCAAGACGTAATAGGTCCATGAGCCTTGCCGCTTCAATGGTGACAACACAACAACCTACTTAATGTTTAAATATACATGATAAAGTATTTGAAAACTAGATTTCACAGAACCACAAAAACTGTCCTTTTTTCTCCTCTTGGACAAAAATGGATATCATTTAAAAACTAATAAAGTATATTTTATTTGGTCACACCTGATGTCATAGGGCAAGGTTACTGCTCTAATATTTTATGAAAAAAAATTGCTCAAAGTAGCAGCATACAGCTGAAGACCTAAGAAAAAAAATCAGCATACAAACACATGGAAGGTAGCCCAGCCTGAGTCTTGCTATCAGCACTGTCATCCCTGAGGTAGGTGCAATCCCTGCAAATCCCTCAACTTCTTCTGTCAGTAATGTAATGGGACCTCCATTTCTTCCATCAGTAATGTAATGGGACCTCTAAGATCTCATCTCCACCACCCATCTGTCAGTGTGTTGTACTGTGGTGGCTTCAGTGTTGCTGTGATGTTGGAAGCTATGCCACTGGTATTTCAAATACCTGTAAGGTCACTTATAGTGGACAGGTTTCAGTGGAGCTTCCAGACTAAGACAGACTAAGAAGAAAGGCCTGGCGATCTACTTCTGAAAATCAGCCAATGAAAACCTTATGGATAACAACAGAATACTGTCCATCATAGTGCTGGAAGATGAGCCCTCTAGGTTGCAAGGCACCCAAAATACACAGTGGCTACAACAATGGACTCAAGCGTAGCAATGATCATGAAGGTGGTGCAGGACCGGGCAACATTTCTTTCTGTTGCACATGGAGTCACCAGGAGCTGGAGCCAATGCTCCGGCAGCCAACAACAACAACAACAAGATCTCATCCAGCTCCAACTCTGACCCTGCGTATTCCATGGGCTCTAATCATCAAGGACGTAACACAGAATACTAAAACCACAGGTAATGCTTCATTCTTTCAAAGAAACAAAAAATGCACTTAAACGAACATCAACCAGTGGCAACTAACTCCAATGGACACACTCACAGGGCACTCACTGCTCGCAGATATCAGAGGTGGTGCTAAGTGTCCCTGCTCACTTCTCTGGGGCTTCCACCCCCTCACTACATCCCAGTACATCCCATTAGCCACCACAGAAAAATAACAGATGGCTTTCCCCAAGCCTGGTTCAGGCTGAGCCTTCCTTCTGTACTCATCTCCTTTTTCTGGCCAGAGCAGACCATTCAACTGACAGGGTCTCTCAGCAAGAGTCATCAGTCCCTATACCTATTTAAACCAAGTGATTATCCAGCTACGTGTGTGGTGTGTGGCTGCTGCCTGGAATCCACCCGGAGCTCACCCTATAGCACTACAATTCTGACAGCTACGTGGATGTGTCTCCAGATAAAAATGCTGTTTTAAAAGATTCTGCAATTTGTTCTCCATAGTGTTTCTGAGAAAAATTATTCATGATCTTATTATATGATCATTTCAGAACCCAGATAGGCTCCAGGTATCATGATTTAAAAAAACAATTCTGTATAAAAAAGCATGGTACTTCTCATGTATTTTATTGACGTTTAGCACCATTTTTTTTTGTTTCTCAACCCACAATTTTTAATGCCAGTTTCCATAGCAACAATGACAGAATTCCTAAGTTAAAACCTATAAAGTGACCGATTTTATTAGGACTCACAATATAAAATGAACTAACATACCCTGAATGATTCTTGAAGAGAATTACCAGTGAGTTTTACCAATTATTTACATGACCAGTCAATACATGTCAGTCTGACTCATAGAGATGACTTAAATGAACTATCTGCTTTAATCAAGGCACTCTTTTATGTTGTGACTATAAAAACCAGTTGCCATGGAGTCAATTCTGACTTATGGTGACCCCACGTGTGTCAGCGTAGAATGTGCTCCGTAAGATTTTCAGTGGCTTTTTTTCCCAAAGTAGATCACTAGGCCTTTCTTCTGAGGCACCTCCAGGTGGACTTGACATGCCAATTTTTTGGTTAGTGTCTTAGTTATCTAGTGCTGTTATAACAGAACTATCACAAGTGGATGGCTTCAACAAAGAGAAATTTATTCTCTCACAGTCTGTTGCTGCTGTTAAGTGCTGTCGAGTCAGTTCTGACTCAGCAATCCTATGTACAATAGAACAAAACACTGCCCAGTCCTGCAACAGCCTCACAATTGTTGTTATGCTTGAGCCCATTGTTGCAGCCAGTGTGTCAATCCAACTCATTGAGAGTCTTCCTCTTTTTCGCTGATTACCAAACATGATGTCCTTCTCCAGGGACTGATCTCTCCTGATAACATGTCCAAAGTATGTGAGACACGGTCTCGCCATCCTTGCTTCTAAGGAGCATTGTGGTTATACTTCTTCCAAGACAGATTCGTTCATTCTTTTAGCAGTCCATGGTATATTCAATATTCTATTCTTCACCAACATGACAATTCAGAGGCGTCAGTTCTTCTTTGGTTTTCCTTATTCATCGTCCAGCTTTCGCATGCATATGAGGCGACTGAAAACACCATGGCTTGGGTCAGGCACACCTTAGTCTTCAAGGTAATATCTTTGCTTTTCAACACTTAACGAGGTCTTTTGCAGCAGATTTTCCCACTGCAATGCATCTTTTGATTTCTTGACTGTTGCTTCCATGGGTGTTGATTGTGGATCGGAGTAAAATGAAATCCTTGACAACTACAATCTTTTCTCTATTTACGATGTTGCTTATCGGTCCATTTGTGAGGATTTTTCTTTCCTTTATGTTGAGGTGTATCCATACTGAAAGCTGCCTCTCACAGTCTAGTATGCTACAAGTCCAAATTCAGGGCATCATCTCCAGTGGAAGACTTTATCTCTCTGTCATCTCTGGAGGGAGATCCTTGTCATCAATCTTCCCCTGGTCGAGGAGCCTCTCAGGTGCAGTGACCCCAGGTCGAAAGGATGCGCTTTGCTCCCGGTGCTGCTTTCTTTGTGGTATGAGGTCCCGCTGTCTCTCTGCTCACTTCTCTCTTTTAATCTCAAAAGAGATTGGCTTAAGACACAATCTAATCTTGTAGATCTCATCAATATAACTGTCGCTAATCCATCTCATTAACATCATAGTGATAGGATTTACAACACATAGGAAAATCACATCAAATGACAAAATGGTGGACAATCACACAATACTGGGAATCATCACATAGCCAAATTGACGGATATTTTTTGGGGACACAATTCAATCTACGACAGCAACTGAACACATTAACTGTTCACACCACCCAGGGCCTCCATTGTGACTATAACTATTTAGAAGTGACTATTACAGGGTCTACTTTATGAAAACATAAAGTGATTCTAAAACATGTACATATTTTACGAAATCTGCCTAGGTCAACGCCTTTTTATTTACTCCTCAAAGAAAGATAACATGAATATGAAAAGCATCAGGAAGAGGTTGGAAATTTTCCTTGCCATCTTTTTAAAAAATGTTTCATGAGTTGACATCCTTGGTATAAAAGCTATCTCAGAGTGGAGGAGCCAACATGGTATCCCAGACAGACACATCATGCCATCCCTCTGCAGCAAAGACCCAAAAAACTAAGCAAAACAGATATAAACATCAATCCTGGAACCCTATACATCAAATGAAGGGATAAAGAACTAAATCAAATACCAAATGGAAGAAGAAGCTGAAGGAAAACAGAAACAAGGAAAGATACAGAGCGGAGGTCCCCTGCCAACTAACACGACACAGCATCGCCATTTTGGAGCACAGCCAGCAATGACCGTGGACAGGCAGTATGGGAAGGCAACTTTACAGAGCTCCCAACAAGGAGAGAGCACACATCCAGCACACCATCTCCCCTTCCCGCCAGTCCTCGCTGTGCCACTGCAGCTAGAGCATCCCTGGCTTATGCCCACCATCGCACTATGTCTGGATGCCCCTCTCCTCTTGCCACTAGAACGGCTGTTAAACGATGGGAAGCAAGCCTGTACCACTCCTTGTAGGACACACCTGCCTACCTGATGAGGGGCTGTGAATGCTCCCGCGCCAGTGGACCATCAGGAGGCAGACAGCGCCTGCCCAGTCCACCCTCAGCCACCTTGCCAAACAAGTGTACAGTAAGGGAGGCTTTCCCTGCCTGCTGCTGCCCTGCCCACCCGGACATGGTGGTGAGAGCTATCTTGCTCACAAGCAAGCAGCAAAGCACACCTGGTCCATCCACCCTGACATATCAAAACAAAACAAAGAAACAGGATGAAACAAAAACACATACAATCAATAAAGAAAATAATGTCTTGGAGACAGCAGACAATATCAAAGCATATAAAAAACCGGGACAAGATGGCTTCAGCAAATGACCAAAATAAATAATCAGATGACCTTCTGGTAGAAGGCAGTGGAACAACCTGAGATGGAATTCAAATGACAAATATTTACAGTTCTCCAAGAGATTAGGAAAGACATCAAGGAAAATACAGACAAAACCAAGAAAAAATAGACAAAATTATGGAAAACAAAGATGAAAACAGCCAAAAATCAAGAAAAACACAGACACAGCAATAGAAGAATTCAGGAAAATAATACAAGAACAAAACGTTGAAATAAACAATTAGAAATCATACAAAAACAGCAATTAGAAATCCAAAATTTCAGAAATTGACAACTTAATAGAAGGTTTTAGGAGCAAACTTGAAACAATGGAAGACAGAATCAGTGAGATTCAAGACAAATTCATGGATGCTACTTTGTTTGAGGACAAATCAAAGAAAACAATGAAGAAAACCTAAGAATTATATGGGACACAATCAAAAGCAAAAATTTGCATGTTATTGGAGTTCAAGAACAGGAGGAGAAAATGGAAAACACAGAGAAGATTGTTGAAGATTTGCTGGCAGAAAACTTCCCAAATATTATAAAAAATGAAAAGTTGACAATCCAAGAAGCTCCATGAACCCCATATAAGACAGACCCCAAAAGAAAGTCACCAAGGCATATCAATCACACTCGCCAAAACCAAACACAAAGAATCCTGAGAGCAGCTCAAGAAATACGAAAAGTCACTTACAAGGGGGAAACAATAAGACTAAACTCTGATTACTCAGCAGAAACTATGCAGGCAAGAAGGCAATGGGATGACATACATAAAACCCTGAAAGAAAAAAACTGCCAACTTAGAATAATATATCCTGCAAAACGCTCCCTCAAACATTATGGTGAAATTAGGACATCTCCAGATAAACAGAAATTAAAGGAATTTGTAAAAACCAAACCAAATGTACAAGAAATACTAACGAGAATCTTTTGGTTAGAGAACCAACAATATCAGGGGATAACTGGAGTCTAGAACACAGGACAGCACCAGCCAGATACCAACCTAAGTAAAGAACTCTCATAAAGAACTCTCAAAATAAAACAGATCTAAAAGACTTAAAACAAGGAAACTGAGATGTCAATCTGTAAATGATGACAATGTCAAAACATTAAAAGGGGTAATAAACAGTGTAGGTATAGAAATAGCAAATGGAGAGGAAATCAAGGTGATGTCAAGTAATAAAAGACTTCTTCAAACTTAGGAAGATAAGAATAAATTTCAAGGTAATCACAAAGAAAATTAACAAACCTACTCATCAGAATAAAAAAGAAAAACATAAAATCTAAATAAACACAAAACCTATAATAATGAAAGACAAGAAAGTCCATAAACAAAAGGAACTCAGTACAGGAAAGTAAGAGGAACAAAGAAACGTCAGCACCACAGAAAATAAGCACAATACAACACCAATAAACTCATCCCATTGATAATCACACTGAATGTAAATGGCTTAAATGTACCTGCAAAAAGACAGAGTGGCAGAATGGATAGAAAAGAACAGCCTATCAGTATGCTGTCTACAAGAGACACACCTTAGACACAAAGACATAAATATATGAAAAATCAAATGATGGAAAAATATATCAAGCAAACAGTAACAAAAAAAGGCCAGAAGTAGCAATAGTAATCCAGATAAAAAAAGACTTTAAGGCAAAATCAACCTTAAAAGACAAGGAAGGACATTATGTAATGATTCAAGGGACAATCCAACAATCCACCAAGAAGACATAACTCCAATAAATATCTATGCACCAAATAACAGGGCTCCAAATTATATAAAACAAACTCTAAAAGCACTGAAAAGAGAAATAGATAGCTCCACGATAATAGTAGGAGAATTCAACGTACCACTCTCAGTAAAGGGCAGAACATCTAGAAAGAAACTCAACAAAGACACAGGAGATCTAAAGGCCACAATCAACCAACCTGACCTCACAGACATACATAGAACACTCCACCTAACAGCAGCAAAGTATACATTCTTTTGCAATGCTCATGGAGCATTCTCCAGAACAGATCACATTTTAGGCCACAAAACAGCCCTCCCTCCATAAAATCCAAAACATTGAAACAATACAACACATTCTTTCTCAACACAATGCTATAAAAGTAGAAATCAAGAACAGGAAGAGCAAGGAAAAAAAATCAAATACATGGAAACTGAAACACACTTTGCTTAAAAACAAGTAGGTAATAGAAGAAATCAAAGAGGGAATAAAAAAAATCATAGAATTAAATGAGAACAGAAACACATCATACTAAAATCTTTGGGACATAGCAAAAGCAGTGTTTTCAGGTCAATTTATAGCAATAAGTGGATACATCAAAAAGAAGAACAGGCAAAATCAAAATGTTAGGCCTACAACTCGAAAAATTGACAGAGAACAGTAAAAGAAGCCCACAGGCACCAGAAGAAAGGAAATAATAAAGATTTGAGCAGAAATATATGAAATAGAGAACAACAACAACAAAAAAAAAAAAATAGAAAGAATCAACAACACCTAAAGTTGGTTCTCTGAAAAGATCAACAAGCCATTGGCTAAACTAACAAAAGGAAAACAAGATGGGAAGCAAATAACTGACATAAAAAATGAGTCAGGGGACATTACAACAGACCCAAATGAAATAAAAAGGATCATAACAGAATATTATGAAAAACTGTACTAACAAATTTGAGAACCTAGAGGAAATGGACAAACTTCTAGAAACACATTACCTACCTAAACTAACACAAATTGAAACAGAAAATCTGAACACACCCATAACAAGAGAAGAGATTGAAGAGGTAATAAAAAAAAAAACTCCCAACAAGAAAAAGGCCCTGGCCCGGATGGCTTCACTGGAGAATTCTACCAAACATTCAGATAACATCTCACACTAGTACTACTCAAACTATTTCAGAGCATAGAAAAAGAAAGAATACTCCCAAATTCATTCTATGAAGCCAGCATAACCCTGATGCCAAAGCCAGGCAAAGAAACCACAAAAAAAGAAAAATCACAGAGCAATATCTCATGAATATAGATGCAAAAATTCTCAACAAAATTCTAGCCAATAGAATTCAGCATCATATCAAAAAAATAATACAGCACGACCAAGTGGGATTCATGCCAGCTATGCAAGGATGGTTCAACATTAGAAAATCAATCAATATAATCCACCACATAGAAAGAATAAAAGAAAAGAATCACATGATCATGTCAACTGATGCAGAAAAGGCATTTGATAAAGTCCAATACCCATTATTCCTGATAAAAACTCTCAATAGGAATAGAAGGCGATTTCCTCAACATAATAAACGGCACCCATACAAAAACAACAGCTAGCATCATTCTCAATGGAGAGAAGCTGAAAGCATTCCCCCTGAGAACGAGAACAAGACAAGGATGCTCTTTATCACCATTCCTATTTAACGTTGTGCTGAAGTCCTAGGTATCAATAAGGCAAGAAAAAGAAATAAAGGGCATCCAGATTGGAAAGAAAGAAGTAAAACTATCCCTATTCACAGATGATATGATCCTATATATAGAGAACCCAAAGATTCCACAAGAAAACTACTGGAACTAATAGAAAGATTCAGCAGAATAGCAGGATAGAAGACCAACATACAAAAATCAGTTGGATTCCTATACAATAACAAAGAGAATTTCGAAAAGAGAATCTAGAAAACAATACTGTTTTTAATAGCCCCTAAAAAGATAAAATACTTAGGAATAAATCTAACCAGGGATGTATAAGACCTATACAAAAAAAAAAAAAAACTACAAAACACTACTGCAAGAAACCAAGAGGTCTACATAAATGGAAAAATATATCATGCACATGTATAGGAAGATTCAATATTGTTAAAATGTCAATCCTACCCAAAGCAATCTACAGATATAATGCAATCTGATCCAAATACCAATAGCATTCTTTAATGAGATGACAAAACTAATCACCAACTTTATATGGAAAAGAAAGAGGCCCCGGACAAGCAAAGCATTACTGAAGAAAAAGAAAAAAGTTGGAGGCCTCACACTACCTGAGCTCAGAACCTACTGTACAGCCATGGTAGTCAAAACAGCCTGGTGCTGGTACAACAGACATACAGACCAAATGAACAGAATTGAGAACACAGATGTGAATCTATCCACCTATGGTCAGCTGATCTTTGACAAAGGCCCAAAGTCCATTAAACAGGGAAAAGAGGGTCTTTTTAACAAATGGTACTGGTAAAACTGGATGTCCATCTGTAAAAAAAAAATGAAACAGGACCCATACCTCACACCATACACAAAAAGTAACTCAAAATGGATCAAAGACCTAAATATAAAACCTAAAATGATAAAAGATCATGGAAGAAAAATAGGGACAATGCTAGGGGCCGTAATACATGGTGTAAATACAATACAAACTGTAACTAACAATGCACAAACATCAGAAGATAAACTAGATAACTGGGAGCTCCTAAAAATTAAACACTCATGCTCATGAAAAGAATTCACCAAAAGAGTAAAAAGAGAATCTACAGACTGGGAAAAAATTTTTTGGCTATGACATAACCAACAAGGGTCTAATCTCTAAAATCTATAGAATACTTCAACACCTCAATAACAAAATGACAATAATCCAATTACAAAATGGGCAAAGGATATGAACAGACACTTTACCAAAGAAGACATTCAGGCAGCTAACAGTACATGAGGAAATGCTTGCTATCATTAGCCACTGCTGTTGTTATTGTTAGGTGCCATCGAGTCGGTTCTGACTCAAATTGGCCCTATAGGACAGAGGAGAACTGTCCCATAAGGTTCCCAAGGAGCGGTTGGTTGATTTGAACTGCCAACCTTTTGGTTATCAGCTCTTAACCACTTTGCCACCAGGGCTCCCATGAGCCATTAGAGAAAAGCAAATCAAAACTACAATGAGATATCAATGAGATATCATCTCACCCTAACATTACTGGCACAAATAAAAAAAAAAAACAGAAAATAACAAATGTTGGAGAGGTTGTGGGGAGGTTAGAACTCTTATACACTGCTGGTGGGAATGTAAAATGGTACAACCACTATAGAAAAAGATATGGCATCTCCTGAAAAAACCAGAAATAGAAATAGCATATGATCCAGCAGTCCCACTCCTAGGAACGTATCCTAGAGAAATAAGAGCCGTCACACAAATAGACATATGTCCACTGCAGCATTATTCACAATAGCAAAAAGATGGAAACAACCTAAGTGCCCATAAACGGATGGATAAACAAATTATGGTACATACACACAATGGAATACTACGCAATGATAAAAACTAACAATGAATCCATGAAACATCTCGTAACATGGATGAATCTGGAAGCGATTATGCTGAGTGAAATAAGTCAGTCACAAAATGGCAAATATTGTATGAGACCACTATTATAAAAACCCAAGAAAAGGTTTACACACAGAAAAAAAAACAATCTTTGATGGTTACGGGGTGAGAGTGCGGAAGGTTTGGGGAGTGGAAATCACCAACCAGATAATGGAAAAACAAACAAACAAACCTGGTGCAGTCGAGTCGATTCCGACCCGTAGCGACTCTATAGGACAGAGCAGAACTGCCCCACAGGGTTTCTAAGAAGCAGCTGGTGGATTTGAACTGCTGACCTTTGGGTTAGGAGTCGTATCACTTAACCACTGTGCCACCAGGGCTCCAACTCGATAATAGACAAGTGTTAACTTTGGTGAAAGGAAAGACAACACACCATATAGGGGAAGTCAGCACAACTTGACCAAGGCAAAGCCATAGAAGCTTCCTAGATACATCCAAATACCTTGAGGGCCTGAGTTACTGGAACCATGGTCTGGTGGGGGGGTGGGGACGGCGGGCGGCAACTAGGTCTATTGACATAACATAGTTTTTTTAATAATACTTTTTTTTTATTGTACTTTAGGTGGTTTACAGAACATTTTCTCATTAAACAGTACACATATTGTTTTATGACATTGCTTAACAACCCCACGACATGTCAACATTCTCCCTTCTCGACCTTGGATTCCCTATTACCAGCTTTCCTGTCCTCTCATACCATCTAGTCCTTGTTCCTGGGCTGGTGTGCTCCTTTAGTCACGTTTTGTTTTATGGGCCTGTCTAATCTTTGGCTGAAGGGTGAACCTCGGGAGTGACTTCATTACTGAGCTAAAAGGGTGTCCAGGCACCATACTGTTGGGGTTTCTCCAGTCTCTGTCAGGCCAGTGAGTCTAGTCCTTTTCTGTGAGTTAGAATTTTGTTCTACATTTTTTTCCAGCTCTGTTGGGAACCTCTGTTGTGATCCCTATCAGAGCAGTCAGTGATGGTAGCTGGGCACCATCTAGTTGTACTGGACTCAGTCTGGTGGAGGCTGTGGTAGTTGTGATCCATCAGTCCTTTGGACTATTCTTTCCCTTGAATCTTGTTTTCTTCATTCTCCCTTGCTCCCGAAGGGGTGAGACCAGTGGAGTATCTTATATGGCTGCTCACAGGCTTTTAAGACCCCAGATGCTACTCACCAAGGTAGAATGTAGAACATTTTCTTTATAAACTATGGCAAAACATAGTTTTAAAGAAAATGTTCTACATACTACCTCGGTGAGTAGCGTTTGGGGTCTTAAAAGCTTTTGAGCGGCCATCTAAAAATACATCTATTGGTTCCATCATGTTCAGGGCAAAGGAGAATGAAGAAAATGACAGACACAAGGAAAATATTAGTCCAAAGGACTAATGGACCATATGAATCACAGCCTTCAACAGCCTGAGCTCTGAACAACTAGATGGTGCCCAGCCACCACCACCGACCATTCTGACAAGGATCACAATAGAGGGTCCAGACACAGAGGGAGAAAAATGTAGAATAAAATTCTCAAATTCACAAAAATAGACCAGACCTATGAGACTACTGCCCTTGGACACCCCTGTGCAATCTATTGAATTGTGTCCCCCCGAAATATGTGTCAACTTGGCTAGGCCATGATTCCCAGTATTGTGTGACTGTCCACCATTTTGACACCTGATGTGATCTTCCTATGTGTTGTAAATCCTAACTCTATGATGTTGATGAGGTGGGATTAAGGGCAGTTATGTTAATGAGGCAGGACTCAATCTACAAGATCGGATTGTGTCTTGAGCCAATCTCTTTCGAGATATAAAAGACAGAAGAGAGTAGAGAGACATGGAGACCTCATACCACCAAGAAAGTAGTGCCTGGAGTCCCTGTCCTGAGAAGCTCCTAGTCCAGGGAAGGATTGATGACAAGGACCTTCCTCCAGAGCTGACAGAGAGAGAAAGCCTTCCCCTGGAGTTGGCCCCCTGAATTTGGACTTGTAGCCTACTAGACTGTGAGAGAATAAACTTCTGTTTGTTGAAGCCACCTACTTGTGGTATTTCTGTTATAGAAGCACTAGATAACTAAGACACCTTGCCAATTCACAACTGAAGCCACTCCTGAAGTCCACCTTTCAGCCAAAGATTAGACAGGCCTATAAAACAAACAATAACGTGCTTCTTAGTTCAATCAAGCATATTAGACCAAATGGGCAACTCCTGCCCAAAAGCAAAGAAGAGAAGGCAGGAAGGGACAGGAAACCTGGACAAATGGACACAGAGATTCTGGAATGTGAAGGGAAAGGGGGAGAGTGTGGACACATTGTGGGGATTGCAACCAATGTCAAAACAATTTGTGTATAAATTTTTGAATGAGAAACTAAACTCCGCTGTAAACTTTCACCTAAAACACACACACACACACACACACACACACACACACAAGCTATCTCAGTCAAAATTTAAAGATCTAAACTGCTCTCTTAATCTCTGGCAACAAATTTGATAGTCTTCCGGGCAGTGCACCTAAAAATGTTCAGCCATTTTTCAAAGACTCTGATGAGCTGGTCACTCTGAGGCCAACTTCTCTGAGTCACTTCGTTTGTACAGTCATACCTCTTTCTCTGTTCTCCCAACACCTTCTGAACTCAGTCAAATGATTTCTAAATGAATCTGCCCAGAGAACTGTTCTCACCTGGACCCCTCTTGCGGACCATGCTGTTTCTTAGCTTCCTTGAGTCTTTTCTCCCATTATTGTTTTTCCTGGACTAAGCTATCCACTTTGTATCCATCCATCAGCCAGGTTCTTTCCTTCAAATTTCATCTCCTTCAGAATTGAAATAATTAGTGACCTAGTCACGTTAACCAGGAAGAGAACCCCATAGGTAGGGAAAGTGCCCAGGTAGGATTTCCTGGAGTGGCCCACACTCCACGGAATCAGATGGGCTGGGCAGGATCAACCACAGGTATAAGAAATGGTTGAGTACCACTAGGTAAGGAAAGCACAGCTGCTCTCTCACCGCATTCGCACTTAACAGCAGCCTTACTCCTTGCTTACGCCTGTCTCCATGTCTTAGGACAATGCTGAACATCACCCCACCCTCCACCCTAGCTTGCACCTGTCTCATCTTGGTGCTCTCTAAATCTTCTGAAGGCTGCTCCCACTCCCTTGCTCTGCAGCAGGGTGTTCTGCCCACTCCCACCCATGGACTCCATGTTGTTGTATTTTTACCTTAACTCACCTCGAACAGACCCAGAGAGGCTCATCCTTGGGGCTGTCCACTCACAGGCTGTGGCCTGCTTTGGCCTGGCTCTCTGTCCACCTTCAGGAAGAGCTCTTGCTGAAGGGAAGCAGGTGTGCTCCTAAGCCCGCTCTTGCCTTTCTGTAGACTTTCACACAGTCCACTTTCCACTTCCTCATCTACCTTCCTCTCTCATCCCTTACCACCTCGGCCTGGTTCTCTGACATAGGGAACTAATAAATTACACAAATGCTGTAGTGATGTGAGAGCAGCTATGTTATTGCACGCTGAGCTTGGAAAGACACTGCTAAGTGCTCCATGTACATGTTTCATTACATCCTCACAGTAACCCTATGAGGTAAATGCCTCCCCCGCCCCCCCATTTTACAGAGAGGGAAACTTCACTTGGCTTGGGAGGTCAAACAACTTGCCCAAATCACAGTTTAGATGAAGCCAAGATTCAAACCCAGTCTTAGTTGGCTCCAAAACCTCTGCTCCTAAATCCCAGGCGTGGATACAGTAGGGCTTCGAACCAGCTTTGTTTGGTTCAAACCCCTGCTGAGAATTTGCATTTATAACAAGTTCTCTGCTGAGAATTTGCATTTCCACCCCAGACACACTGAATCAGAATCTCTAGTTTAACAAGATCCCCAAGTGATTCTTATGCATAACTTCCTGGGAATTTGTTAGAAATGCAGATTCTCAGCAGGGGTTTGAACAACAACAAAAAGCTGGTTGGAAGCCCTTGGGATATAGCCTTGCAGAATAACCTCTGCTATAGCTGCCCCTTGGAAACCCTATGAGGCAGTTCTACTCTGTCCTATAGGGTCACTATGAGTTGGAATCGACTTGACAGCACACAACAACAACAACCAAATCCAGCTCTGCTATTTACTACGTGAACTTGGGCATGGTTTTTAAGCATTATAACTCTCAAAATCTTCATAAAATAAAATGGAGTTATGAACGCCTACTTCACAAAATCATGAAGATTCAACTAGAACACATATATGAAGTGCCCAGCACACAGAAGGCACTCAACAAATATTAGCTGCCTTCCCAACAAAAGCTGTTAATTGTGTTAAAGAGAGGGCTGCTCTGTTTTATGAAGTTAACAATACACAATGATAGATCACTTACATAGACAGTGGCAGGAACCAAACAACAGATTTACAGAAAGCGCTCTTTTTAGACACAAAACCAAAGTACCAAACTCATTGCCGTCGAGTCAATTCCAACTTGTAGCGACCCTATAGGACAGAGTAGAACTGTCCCGTAGGGTTTCCAAGGAGGTTGGTGGATTCGAACTGTTGACCTTTTGGTTAACAGCCGCAGTTCTTAACCACTGCGCCACCAGGGTCCCTTTTTATACACAACATAGCGTTTTTTAATTTGGAAATGTTAAAGATAGTGGAGAGGAAAATAAACACAGAGAGCAGACAGCTTATGATCATTAGAATTGGTCCCAGTTTTAATAAATCCTTGTTGCTGAAAGATTAAACACAGATGTGAATGCTATTTGACGTTTTCTCATGACTATGAATTAGTAACATGAAATAAATGGATAGCTTCTGGCCAAGTACAAGGCAACTAATGAAAAAAGGTCTCTTATTAATTCCTGATTTCTGAAAATCCTCATAAACATCACAAAGGAGCAAACTGATCAAAGAGTCACAGCTAATCATCTAGGAATCCACTCCCAGAGAGGGTGAGGGAAGATTCTTTCCAGGATTGTTATCTTTAAAAATGTCAAACATTTCATTTTCTTTACCAGGCTTCCTTCTTCTTCAGAATAGTGTAACACTTATGCTTAAAACGTAACTAATAAATTGTTCAGCATAAAGTAGAAAAGAAAGAAGGGAGGAGGGAAAAGGGAACAACTATATTAGGAACACAATAAGGTGTTTGGGCACTGGGGAAAAGTAGAGCCAACACATAGTCTCCGCTTCCTCCAAATGTGTTACTCTGCTACTTAATCTGCACATTCAGAGCTCTGCTGACGGGGGTTATCTTGGGACTTCAGCTCTATTAGTCGTCTGAGGCAAGTAAACAGAAAGGAGAGTGGGAAACAATACTGGACTATCACAAAACAGTAAGGTAGCTGGGAGTGGGGAGGGCATGAAGGTCTCGCCTGAAAGTACAATAAAGCACTAGGAAGCAGGACGTTACAACATTTAAGTCTGAGAACAAGAATGTTCACATAGCTCAGTTGCCATGGGACATTCTTGTGACGGCAGGAAACAGAATGCAAGTGAGTAACGTGTTAAAAAAATCCATCTAGAGCTTTTAGAACGTGTGCTGAGCTTACTTCTGACCTCTTCTAGAGCAGTGGTTCTAAACCTGAGCCATTTTGCACCCCCGGGAGACTTTTGGGCAGTGTCTAGAGACATTTTTGGTTGTCACAACTTGGGGGTGCTACTGGCATCCAGTCAGTAGAGGCCAGAAGTGCTGCTAAACATCCTACGATGCAAGGACAGCCCCCACACAAAGACTGATCCAGTCCAAAATGTCAGCAGTGAAAGGCTGAGAAACTGCTCTAAAGGGAGAGAGATCCCCCAAGATGGGTTCTTCGGCTGAACATGATGCTCTGATTCGTTTCCCATCTAATACAAAAATCTTAACCCTAAAAATCTGGTTTGGAAGGAGCTTAGGGAATCCCAGACTTCAGCTACTGTCCACAGCAAACACTTCAAAACTTACTAATTCCTGTGGCCTCAAGATGAAAAACCATCCCATTAGTCTTACATTTTTTTCCCCGGTTAATAAGGAAAAGAATAGACTTTCAGGCAGCATTAGAAGAAATCCTACAGACCAAAATTCATTTACACCATAAGCAGACATTGCATAAACAAAACAAGACCCAAGAGGTGATAAAACAGAAGTTACATGGAAAAGAAAAGCTGCACAATGAATATGGAAGACTGAAGAATTGAGGCCTTTGAATTATGGCATTGGTGAAGAATACTGAATATTGCATGAACTGCCAGAAGAACAAACAAATCTGCCTTGGAAGAAGTACAGCTAGAATGCTCTTTAGAAGCGAGGATGGCGAGACTTTGTCTCCTGTACTTTGGACATGTTATCAGGAGGGACCAGTCACTGGAGAAGAACATCATGCTTGGGAAAGTAGAGGGTCAGTGAAAAAGAGGAAGACCCTCAACGAGATGGACTGACTCAGTGGCTGCAACAATGGGCTCAAACATAGTAACTGTTGTGAGGATGGTGCAGGACCAGGCAGTATTTCCTTCTGCTGTACACAGGGTTGCTATGGGTCAGAACTGGCTCGACGGCACCTAACAACACCACCACACCACCTCAAACCTGCATCCAAACTTTGAAAATGGAATAAGGACTTACAGACACTATGAAATGCTGCCACAAGATGAAGGCCCGTAAAGGACAGGGAGGTGGAGGTGGGTCAGCAAATATGAAGTGGAGATCCTGGAGGAAGGCTGTATAATTGGGAGCTCTACTGAGCCCAAGTACTCAGAACCACCGCTCTGAGACATCCTTCTGCCTCCAAGGCTGAACCAAGAAGCTGGCGTCCCCAAAAGCTGGGTGACCACTAATTTGTAGTTATTTCCTTACCTCTGATGTGGCTTCACATCAAAGAAATTACAAGTGAATGAGCCAGGGCAGTAGACAAGGAAAAGGAAGTAAAATATTTTAGGAGCCCTTTCTTAAGTAATAGTTTGAAAGGGTTTATTGCAGAGTAACAAACGAAGAATGAAAACAATAGTGTAGGAGGGAACCAGCGACATTCATCTATTTAGGTTGAAGCATCCTGAGTCATGATATTTATTCAGTCCCCTTTCTGGGCCCTTGCACATGCTACTAACTCTGCCTGGGATGCCAAACTGGGAAACTGGGCTGAACATGAAAACATTTACAAGGGTGTGGGCAGGGTTGAGAAAAGTAAGTAATAAGGGAAGATGCACACCTAGGCCTGGAGGGGTCAGGGAAGGAAACAGCTGGAACCCAGAGAGAGGTGGACCTAGAGACAGAAGCTGTGGTGTTCGGTAGAGAATCATGAAGACTCAGCTGGGTGGGAGCTGGGAAAACAAATACATCAACCTCGCCAGCACAGAGCTGGTGCAGAGCAGTTCTGGAGGGGTAAACAGAAGAAGCCCAGGCACCACCCTGCTCCCCTTGCCTGGCTAACTTAACTACCTCCTTCCAAAGTGAGCTCCAGCGTCTGCCCTCCCGCAGTCTAGGAGGGCTCATTAGTATTGAAGAACACCTGTCTGTCAACTTCTCTGTCTTCTCGGATGGTCTGTGAGCCCTCTCCAGGGGCAACCTCACCTCATTTGCCTGTGTGCCGCCAGCCCCAGCATGGTGCACAGAACAGCCCCTCCACAGCCTCCATAGTGTCCTCCCAAATTCCCCATTTCTATTACCAGCCCAGCCTCTCTCTCACTCTCCCAGACACAAAACCTCAGTCATCTTTGACTCCTCCCTAGTGCTCCCATTTCTCAAATTCGACCAGCTGCCAAAAGTGGTAGACTCCTGAAACACTTCCTTTTTCCCTAGTTAGACCTGCACAGCAGCCTTGCACTTTTTCTCTTCGGAAATTCATCCTGAATCTTTCCCCTTCCACGCAATCCTAATACCTCCTAAAGTTCTACTCAAAGCCCTTCATTTAAAATTGGTCCCACACAGAGCTCTGCACCTGCTGTTCCCTCTGCCTAGGACGTCCCCTGCCCCAGCTTTCTCCTCAGTCAGGTCCTTGTTCCAGTGCACTTCCTCTAGGAGTCTAAGTGACTCTCCCACCCCACCCATCTCATGTCCCCATTTATTTCTTCAGAGCCTTTATCACCAAACTAAAACCATCACCTTTGTTGATGTATCGTCTGTCTCCCTTGACCACCACAGAAGGTCGCAAGGTCTGTGAAAGCAGGGCCTGGTCTCTCCTGTCTGTCATGGTCTTCCCAGAGCTTCCGCAGCACCTGACACACAGCAGGCACTCACCAAATGTGAGTGCAGGAATACGGAGGACCTGTCTTCCACTGGACACCTGTGTCTGGGTGTCTCCCTCCTCTACTCCAGTAGCCTGCGAGCTCAAAAGAGGCACAAGGGTGGCACAGGGGAGGCACTCACCAAGTACTTGCTGAACTGATGGATGGATTCAAAACTTAACCATAAGGCCACGGCAATCATTTTCTTGTAAGACTTGTAAATGGCTCTAAACAATTCCAAAAAAATTAGTCCCAAAAGTGCTTTCAGGATGACAACTCCTTTGATATAGATACAGAGCCTTCCAGCAATATGCTGAAAACAATACTCATGTTGATGTGTAAACATGAGCATGATAAAATTTAATCTCACTAAGTTTATAGTTCCTAAAATTATTCAACACCAAATCTCTGGAATCATCTACTGCTTCGTCTAATTTCCCAACTTTGGTAGCTTTTTTATTTTTGGTATATAGCCTAGTTTTACAGTAACAGTAAAATAATACTTTACATTTTTATGGTTTAAGATTTCAGATATCTTAATAGAAACAATAATAAATACATTGATGTTAGCAGATGCTTTGTAAAATGGCAGTGAATGGTAACTGCAGACTTAGGGAACCAGTCATTTAAAGATCAAGTCTAAGTAACTTGTCATTTATCCAACCCTTTCTGTTTCTTTTATCGGGTGGGATGAGGGGCAAAGCTCTATGATGTCAGTGGCACAGCTCCCGAGGCAACAGACAGGCTAGTTTTGCTCATTCTGCTCTGTTTCCTCCAGGAACAATGCAAAAACGGCATGCCACCCTGCCCCACCCACCCTGCAAAACCCTATGACCTCTACCAACACGCTTCTTGAACTTCAACTATTGAGACCTGGGAGGGAGGAGGCAAATCATCTCCTCCAGTACTGTTGAGCATCATGCAAAAACAAAAAGACCCTCCCTCATGAAAGCCCCTCCTACCAGGGGTCTGTCCTCTCCCCACTTCCACTGCTCCCCTCTTCGCTCATGCTACTTTAGCCACACTGGCCTTCTGACCAAAGGAAAATACACGCAAGGAAGAAGCCAGTACCAGCTCTGCAAACTGAAAAGAGGCACCCTTCACATGCCACACTAGCTATGCTGCAAATGGGACCACAAGATGAGACAGCAGAGGGTCACTGCACAAGCCCCTTGCTGAGAAACTGGCTTAACATTTCAAGAAGGAGAAGATGGCCATGGAAGAGCTCCACCCACACCCCCACTTCTGACTCAGAGGAAGGAGCACTGGGTTAACTTTTCCACCATCATCGTAGTGACAAGCTCTACAGCCAGTGAGCTCCATGAGCCCTGTGGTGTAACTTCTTCCAATGGCTCCTTTCCCTTTCAGCACTTTGATCGTGACTACTTAACTTCTCTTCGTCCTGAACGGTTTATCTCTACTTGGTACCCACCCCTCATGGGTACCTTCTGTCAGAGGTAGGGTACTACTCACAGAATGTCCAGGGAGGGGCCCGCCTGACCCCATGCAAGCTGCAAATGCCCAAGACAGGAAATAAGCAATTTTGACTAGTTTCTGACAGTGTGTGTGTGAGGGGTGGTCGTCGAGGGGAATTTAATAATGTTTACATTTAATAACAAAAGTATTTAAAAACTTGAAAATTTTAATATAAAATAATTTAATGAGAAGTAAATTTTGAGCTTAGTGAAATACAGAATGTGAGCATGTTGTTTGTTGATTCTGAGTCATGGCAACCCCATGTGTGCAGAGTAGATTGTCAGGCCTGTCTTTCAAGGCACCTCTGGATGCATTTGAACCACCAACCTTTCAGCTAGTAGTCGAGTGCTTAGCCCTTTGTGCCACCCAGGGACTCCTGAAATTTAGCATATAGAGGAGAAAATCAGGACTGGACTCTGATTCCTTTCTTGATTCTTGCTCAAAGATAGTGTGGTCTTCTCCACTGATATGGAATCTTCAGAGACATATGATTTTCAATATGCTCACCAGGGATACCCATCAGGTAGAAGTGGATATTCTATAATGATGATATTATTCTGAAAAGGCAGCCCGAAGTCATAACAGCTCCAGTAGCAGAATTTCAACTGGCCCCAACCATGTTGAGTGCTATGACCCAGGTCTGCTGGGAGCCAGGAGCAGGGAGCTCCTGAAAGCCAGTTTGTCTGAGGAATCTAGGAGCCTCCTGTGAGGACCTTCATCCTAGGGGAAGAGGGAGTTAGGCAGGAACAAAACTAGCTGCAGTCAACTTGACTCCAACTCATGGCAATCCCATGTGTGTCAGAATAGAACTTCTCTCTATAGGGTTTACAAAGCTGACTTTTCAGAAGTAGATCACCAGGCCTTTTTTCTGAGGCACCTCTGGGGAGACTCAGTCTCCAACCTTTTGGTTAGCAGCCAAGTGTGTTAACCATTTGCACCACCCAGGGGCTCCCAGGCAGGAACAGGAGTCAACAAAACAAAACTGACAGAGTTATTTCCTCAAGAGAGTCTGAGGTCTCCCACCATATTCACTGTGCCATTGGGGATGTGCAAAAGATGGGGTTCCGGCACCTCAGGGCTATAAAGCACCTGTGGTCATGGGGGTGCCCAGTGACTACGGAGGAGGTAGCAGAGCGCAGGGGAGCCCCCCACCCCAGGGCCCCAGAAGCCAGGAGAAGTGTCTCTGCAGGACTGCAGGTAGCAGGCATCTTGAGGGCAGCAGACACAACAGTGTAGCCATCACGGAAAGTTCTGGGACCAGACAGGGGAGGGACAGAGTGGAGAGGCTGCACAGGGGCCAAGCCTGTAAGCAAGTGTGTGTGAGCTCCTTGAGACCCCTGGAAGAAACAGGGGAAGTCAGACCTTTGCTAGAGCTTCTACAGGAGCAGGGGGTGCAAGAGCAAAATCTGGATTGTCCTTCATGGGGCCTAATTCCCACCTGCATGGTCACCCTGGGTACCCTCGGATGATGGTGCGCCACCGGTGAGCAGCTGGTAAAGCCTACCCTGCACACACGCTGTGGGAGCTGCCCACTGCTCCGAGAGCAGGTGAGTTCTGGATTCCTTATGTTACCAGATTAAGTTAAATCACTGAATGCAGCTGATTTTCTTTCCCACATTCCTGAATTTTTCTTTTCTAACTCACAGGCTTTCACTATTTCCCGTAGTGCCAGCTGGCTAGTGAAAGCGACTGCTGTGCTTTGCATAGTTAACTTACCCTGTACCTGGAATATGTCCTGTCTTGTCTCAGCATAAAACATTTAGTGTTGTGTTTTAAAATATATACAATAGCCACAAATAAAAGGGGTAATTTTGCAGGCTACTCCTGGGATTACCTTGTCATTATATATTCCTTACACGGTCCTTGGGAGTAAATCTAGGAGGAACAGAAAGTACAGCAACTTCTATAGAATCTGTTCTCAGAGTGGGAGACAGAAATAACTGTGTAATAGCACTGCAGCCAGCCCCTAAAGAGGGGCTCTTGATCATGTGCACTGGATTGTCAGTGAAGACAGACAGCTCCCTGTCCCTCAGAGAACATAGCATGAGCCCAGTCACAGAGCCTCCCTCACCTTCTCCTTGTTTCCTCAGCTCCTTACTCTCCTTGGGATAACATCCAGGCTCCTCAGGCAGCACACACCCTGGCCCCTACTCACCTCACCTTGCTTCTGCCAGCTGCTTTGTGCTCAGACCCCAGGCCCAGAACAGGAAAGTCAGCTGCTTCGATGCAGTCCTCTATTTGGCCCCTAGAGTTCTCTCTCCAACGCCACTCCAGGCCCAAAACCATGGGCTTCCTACTCCTGAACTTGAGTGGCTCAAACGGTTAAGCACTTGGCTACCAACCAAAAGGTTAGCAATTAAGAGTTCACCCAGAGGCACCTTGGAAAAAAGTCCTGGTGATCTACTTCTGAAAAATTAGCAGCTAAAAACTGTACGGGGCACAGTTCTACTCTGACACACACAGGATCGCCATGAGTTGAAATTCACTCGACAGCCACTTGTTACCGTCCTTTAAAACTCAGTTCATGACCCTTTGTCCAGGAAACAGTCTTGCTTTCCCACCATGAGGAACATCCGCAGCACCTGTGCCCATGTATGCCAGATAATAGTCTGTTTAGTTGTTTGTCTCCCACTCTCAACTCCACAGCCTCATTTATCTTTGGTTCCACAGCTCTGGGCCCAGTGTCTGGTCCACAATAAATGTTAGTTATAGATGGATCATAGATGTAAATGTGAAGCCTAAAATGGTAAAATTTCTAGAAGAAAACAGGAAAAAATCTTTGTGACCTTGGGAAAGGAAAGATTTCTTAATACAACAACAATAAAAAGATCCATGACAAAAAAATGATAGAAAATATATGAACAAATAATTGATAAATTGAATATCAAAATTGAAAACTTTTACTAAACATGCAATCAAGCAACCCCACTCCTAAGTATTTAACCAAGAGAAATGAAAACTTATGTTCACACAAAGATGTGAAGTTTATAACAACTTGATTCATAACTGCAAAAACTGAAAACCCAACTGTCCTTCAATGTTGAGTAGATAAATGAATTGGGATGCCCATATAATGGAATACTATGCAGCAATAAAAAAGAATGAACTGCTGAAACACACAAAAAACGAATGACTTTCAAATGTATTATGCCAAGAGAAAGAAGCCAAACTCAAAAGGCTGTCTACTCTATCATATCATTTATATGACATTCTGGAAAAGGCAAAACTACAGGGGCAGAAAACAGATCAGTGGTTGCCAGGGACTTGGGGTGGGAAAAGGGGTTGACTATAAAGAGGCATGAGAGAATTTCTGAGGTGAAGGAACTGCTGCAAATGTTGATTGTGGACTTGGTCACACAACTGTATGCTTTTGTCAAAACTCAAGTTAGTCGCATGAATGCAACACAAGGCTCCCCTTGCTCTGGCCCAAGCCCACCTTTCCAAACTCATTTCTTCCTCCTCCTTTGCACTCTCCATGTTCCATCCAAGCTGGGCTACTGAGTGTGTGTGTGTGTGTGTGTGTGTGTGTGTGTTTGTGTGTGTGTGCACGCATGTATGTGTATGTGTTCCTACCTCCATGCTTTTTCTTGTTTTCCCCCATGTTCCTTCTGCCTGGTCTGCCCTTTTCTATCCTCACTCCCTTATGCATAAATCTTATTCATCCCTCAAGTCCCAGATCAAATGTTATCCCTTCCCTGTAGCCTTATCTGACTACTACCTCCCTCCACCCATAAAAAGATAGAAACTGTTTGATCTATCTCTAAATTCCACAACATTTTATCTCTATCTTTCTTACAATTATTGTCTTTTGCTGTATTATTGTGTATGTCACCATCACATCTCTGAAAATAACACCAAATCTGATTTCCCTTTGCATTTATGCACAGCATCTAGATCAGTGGCTTACATATGGTAAGTACTCAGAAATTTTCTATTTGATGAACAACAACAACAAAAAAGCCAGTGTGGCAAGTAACGTTGGTGTGGTTGGCACTCAGGATAATATAGCCCAGGTAGTGATAAGCAAACAGGACTAGGGCAGTTATAACTCCATACTAATAGTCCCACGATAGTCACCTGGAGCAGCAGTTCCCCTATCTGGCTGATCAAAATCACTTGAAAGCACGCTTAAAAATACTCATGCTGAGGGTTCACACCCTGAGACCCTGATTCAGTCCATCTTGGGTGGGTCCTGGATTCTGCATTTTTAACAAGCTCTTAGAGTGACTCTCACCAGTCAAGCTTGGTACTTACTTCCTAAACGGCCAGAAGGCCCAAGACTCATCCACAGGTACCTGTATAAAAAATATACTTCTGACAATCCATATGGGAATCTCTCTCTCTCCCTAACACCCCACACGTGAATAGATCATCAAATTGTAGTATATCCATATGATGGAAAGTATTCAGCAATAGTATTAAAAGGAATGAACTATTGAAACGCAGAACAACGTGGATGAACCTCAAAGGCATTATGCCAAGTGAAAGACACCAGACACAAAATACTACTACTATTTGATTCCATTTATATGAAATTCTAGAAGAAGCAAAAATAATCTAGATTAACAGAAAGCTGATCAGTGCTTGCCTGGGGCCATGGGTAGGAGGATGAGGAATGGGACTTCCTGCAAAGGGACACAAGGGAACTTTTGGTGATGATGAACATATTCTATATCTCAATTGGAATGGTGGTCCCAGGGGTGTATACATTTAGCAAAACTCATTGAATGGTACATTCAAAGATGGGGGCATGTGCTGAGACTTAGACTCCAGGAAACTAAAGATAATCCTGTCACTGTCCTTCACCCCCTATATATCTAGTCAATCACCAAGTCCACTGACTCCTAAATCTCTCCTGGATATGCCTTCTCTTTATTCCCAGTGTTTGCATCATCACTGTGATCAGAATTTTTGCTGGTTTTTCTACCCAGAGTCAGAGCTACAATCACCTGGCTGCCACAATTCTGCTAGTAAGTTTTCTAAAACACATACCTGCTCATGTCCCTCCTCTACTTAAAAACCTTCCATCCAATAATGGATAGATGCAAAATGACAGAGTAGGAAGGTCTAGGGGTGAGTCCCTCCCCCAAATCAACAACTAAACTAGAAAGAGCAATTTGAATAAACTATTTTGGAACTCTGAAACTATATCAACCAACGGAGTGCTTGACAAACGGAGAGGCTACTGATTTTTATTGAGGAGCCACATGCACCAGTCAGCTACCACCCCCCATTCCTCAGCTCCTCTGCAGTGGTAGGGATGGCTGCCATATTAACAGAGCAGCTGGCTGGTGCCAGGACAGTGGTGACCTTGTCCTCAAAGGATTTGGCATTATACGTTTGGGTTGGTCTGGCAGTGCCCTGAGGGACCGATGCAGACAGTTGTCATGGTTTTGGCCCTCCTGCATCAGTAGCTTCTCCCAAGGACAGCAGCTTAAAGGGTCAATGTGCCTTTTTTGGGGGGGGGGTTATAAGTTGGTTAGGCCACTTGCTGACTACAGAGATAACAGAAGCTTCAGTGACTGCACACAACTGGAATATACACTTTGAAAAAGCCACCAAACAGATGACTATAGCTATCTAGTGACAACAATAATCCCCAAGGAGTGGGAGAATCATATTTCCAAAACTATCACATTATAAAACCCAAAATGTCCAGTTCTCAACAAAAAATTACAAAACACACAAACAAACAGAAAACTATGGCCATTAACAGGAAAAAAGAATTTGACAGAAACCATCCCTGAGGAATCCCAGACATTAGAATTACTAGTCAGGGTGCTAAATCAACTATATTAAATATGCTCAATGAGCTAAAGGAAACCATTGACAAAGAACTAAAGAAATTTAGGAAGTGGCACATGAACAAAATAAGAATATCAGTAAAAAGATAAAAATTATAAACAGAAACCAAATAGAAATTCCTAGATATATACCCAAGGAACTTGAGGGCAGGGACTCTAACAAATTCTGTACACCAGTGTTCACTGCAGCACTACTCACAATAGCCAAAAGGTGGAAACACCCACATGTCCATTAGCAGATGAATGGGTAAACAAAACGTAATACATATACACAACGGAATATTATGTAGTCATAAAAAGGAATGAAGTTCTGACACATGCTGCAAGGTACATGACACAAGCTGCAAGACAGGTGAAGCTTAAAAACATTACTCTACATGACATAAGCCAGACACAGAAGGACAAACGTATGGTTCCACTTATGTGAGGTATCTAGAACAGGCAGATTCATTGAGACAAAGTAGATTAGTGGTTACCAGAAGCTGGGCAGGGAGGGCATAGTAGGGAGTTACTGTTTAATGGGTATAAAGTTTCTGTTTGGGATCATAAAAAAGACCTAGGAATAGACAGTAGTGATGGTTGTACAACATTGTGAATTTACTTAATACCACTGAATTATACACTCAAAAATGGTTAAAATGGTGAATTTTATGTTATGTGTATTCTACCACAATTAAAAACAAAACATAAATAAAAACCTTCCATTCTCCTCCCTTTAAGCCCAAATTCCATATGCCGGGCCTCTCATGATTTTGCACCCTGCCCCCAAATCTCCAGCGCTACCTCCTACCATTCTCTCACACCCCCTGCACAGACCTGCTCCCATACTGAACTGTTTGCAGTTCCTTGAACACACAATAATCTCGGGAAACTCCAGATCTTTACACATGCTGTTCTTTCTGGCTGGAACATTCTCCCCACCTCCCCCCTTGAACCGATTAACTCCTATTCACCACGCAAGGCTAAGATGACACATCACCTAACTCAGCTAGCTCTGCATGCTCTGATCTGGCATAGGGTTGGATGTCCTTCTCTGAACTTCAGCATCTGTCACACCGTATCACAGTCACTGCAACTGGTTTGTCTGTCTCTCACCTAAGAAGCCAGGGTGGGCCTCATATTTGTTGTCTCTGGATGCCCAGCATCAAGAAAATCTGTGGCACAAAGAGGGGCTCGGTAAGCATTTCTGGATATTTGAAATAAAACAATGAATAGCAAAGTACAAAGTATCAGTGTCTGAAAGAAGTCAGCTAAAGGGCAGTGAGTAATGAGAACAGAGAGACGCTGGAGGAGAAGTGGCATTTGAGCTAGCTTCTGAAGGATGGGTAGAAGTTGTAGAAACTGGAAAAAAGAGCATTACAGGTTAGGAAAAAAGAAACCCAAAGGCACAGAAGCGTGCAGTTACAGGGCGCGTACAGTGAAGTGGTTTAGTCTGGCAACGGTAGATGCGCATTACGAGGAGTAGTGGAAAACAGAACTAGAAAAATAGTTTGGAAGCAGATTGTGGGGGGTCCAGAATGCCAGGTTGAGGAGTTTAGAGTTTATTCTGTAAGCAAGTGTGTTTTTTTGTGTTATAGGCGGCACCTCAATATTACCTGTAACTGAAGGAAGCAACGGGCAGCCATGGAAAGTTTTGTGCAGCAGGGTGACATGATCTCAGCAGCGCCTCATGAACAGTGTATTTAATCAGCTGTATGAAATATGCTCAGTGAGCTAAAGGAAACCATGGACAAAAAACTAAAGAAACTTAGGAAAGCAATACATGAACAAAATAAGAATATCAATAAAGAGATAAAAATTATAAAGATAAACCAAACAGAAATTCCTAGGTATATACCCAAGGAACTTGAGGGCAGGGACTCAAACAAATTCTGTACACCAATGCAGCACTACTCACAATAGCCCAAAGGTGGAAACACTCACATGTCCATTAACAGATGAATGGGTAAACAAAACGTGGCACATACATACAATGGAATATTATGTAGTCATAAAAAAGGAATGAAGTTCTGACACATGCTGCAAGATGGGTGAACCTTAAAAACATGATGTGAAATAAGCCAGACACAGAAGGCAAACGTTGCATGATAGACCCTTCAGGTGAAATGTGACAACTGTGTGTGAGATGAACTGAAAGGGAGGGACTGGGGACAGGGCGATGTGATAAGACTGCATGTCCTACAGTGGTGCACATGAACCACAGATGGTCCTTGAGTTAGCTTCCAAACCAAAAGCAGTAGCCATTGAGTTGATTCTGGCTCATGGTGCCCCACTGCATTCCAGAAGGTTTTCAATGGTTGATTTTTCAAAAGTATATAGCCAAGCCTTTCTTCCAAGGCACCTCTGGGTCGACTTAACCGCCAGCCTTTTGGTTAGCAGTGGAGTGTGTTAACCACTGCATCACCCAGAGACAGCTATTCTGGGGAAAGAAAAGTAATGCCCAAAAGGAACTGTGGTAATTCATTCATTTGTACAAGCAAAAAGGTGGGGACTATTTCATTCATTCACTCACTCCACGAATATTTTTGCAGCACCTCCTGCATCTCAGGCACTAGGATAGGCAGCAAGGATGAGCAAAAACAAACACAGTCTCTCCCTACATGGGGTTCATGGTCTAGTGTAGGTTAACTATCAGATAGTCACAAAAATATATATGATTTCAACTGTGAAAAATGCTGAAGAGAGCCACATGGTGCTGTAAGAGCTTATCCCAGGTTATAACCAAGTCAGATAGGAAAGCTTGGAAAGGTTTCCTGAGGAAAACCCCCCTCAGGTGAAATTTTCAGGACAAACAGGTGCTAACTAGGTGGAAGGAGCCTGGGTGGCACAAGCAGTTTGCAATTGGCTGCTAATCTAGAGGCTGGTGATTTGAACCCACCTAGCAGCTCCATGGAAGAAAGTCCTGGCAAACTGCTTCCGTAAAGATTACAGCCAAGAAAACCCTATGGAGCAGTTCTACTCTCTGTAACATATGGGGTCGCCATGAGTCAGGGGCCAACTTTACAGCAGCTAACAACAACAACTAGGTAGAAAAGGGGAGAGAATATAGCCAGGCAGAGGGAAGAACAAAGCAAGGGAAAAGAGATACTATAGCAGGAAACGGGAAAGCAAGTATGAAGGACTAGAGTCAGTGTGGCTGCAGGGCATGAGGCTGGACAAAAGGACCACAACGAGAGTCCTGATCCTTTCAGGTGGGCTCAGCTGTCAGCTTGTTGTTGTTTGCTGCCATGGAGTTGGCCCCTGACTTCTGGCGACCCCATACACAACAGAATGAAACGCTGCCTGGTCTTGAGCCATCCCCATGATCAATTGCAGACTGCACTGTTGTGAACCATAGGGCTTTCACTGGGAAGTGGATTGCCAGGCCTTTCTTCCTAGTCCGTCTTTAGTCTGGAAGCTTCTCTGAAACCTGATCAGCATCATAGCAACATGCAAGCCTCCACTGACAAAAATAGGTGGTGGCTGCGCACAAGGTGCGCTGGCAGGGAATCAAACCCAGCTCTCCCACATGAAGGCGAGAATTCTACTGTACTACCACTGTCCCCAAATCACTTGGCAGCCCAAGCCAATTCACAAAAGCTGCTGCCTCAGGAGAAAACGCCGTACCATTTCCCAGTCCTTGGGCTCCTCCTGTGAGGCAAAAGCCCTCAGGTACACAAGTGAAGCCACAAGAACTCAGGAAAACCCTTCGTATACTTAAGAAAAGACCTCCTCCATGAGTTAGGTCCAGACTGACAGTAAGTCTCACAGAGGTTCTTGAGCCTCCAGCTTTAGGACAAAGACTTATTTACAGCCCAAGGCTATCCCTTTGGGATCTCATCCTTTACCTACTGCATAAACGCCTCCCCAGTTCCTCCTCTGACTTCCTCCAAGGTGCTGCTCATTAGGGAACTTGTTGCTCTGCCCCAGCTGCTGTTTACTTCAGGCACTTCTCATTATGAGGAGGCCCATTACTGCACCACCCAGGTGTGGCGCCAACACAGTTCTGTCTCAGAGGGACCCTCTGCCTCTCCAGCTGTAATGTGTTCCCAGCTTACCTCACTCTTGTAATGGTACAAAATAAATAAATGTTCTGAAATCTCTTCCTATTTATCTCATCTCTTTCATAATGTCCACCCTGAATTCACTCACAGGAGAATAAATATATAAAACTAGTATATTTCCTTCCTTCAATATACATAGCATCTCTTTGTGATCAAAGCCAACCCAATTACCCTTATAACCCAATACCAAGTCCGTTGCTGTCAAGTTCATTCCAACTCATAGTAATCCTATAGGACAGAGTAGAACTGCCCCATAGGGTCCAAGGAGCAGTTGGTGGATTTGAACTGCCAGCCTTTTGGTTAGCAGCTGAGCTCTTAACCACTGCACCACCAAGGCTCCGACTAGCTTTATATTATTGCTGTGTGCCGTCAAGTCAATTTCGACTCACAGCGACCCTACAGGACAGAGTAGAACTGCCCCATAGGGCTTCCAAGGAGCAGGTGATGGATTGAAACTGCCAACCTTATAGTTAGCAGTTAAGCTCTTAATCACTGCACCACCAGGGCTCCAATTAGCCTTATAAAACAAAAAACAAAAAAAACAAAGAGTTTTGCCTTCACTACTGATAGTTTTTAAATTTAACATTATTTTATTTTCATTGTTTCTCATTTACAGTAAGTCACCAAGTTTCCTCTTAAAATAAGTTATTACAGGTAGTTCCCATAGACTTACGACTACTGGAGTTACGATGAACCACACACGACTGTCAGTTGTTTTTATTTTTTGCATATCTTATTGTTACTAATATGTACTACATACCTTGTTGCAGTGCATAAATTGCTGATGTTATCATTCTCATGCCAACCCCTAAAGACAAATAAAGATTGGATTTATAAAGATACTGATGGTAAAAGGCAATAATAATAAAAACAAAACAAACAAAAAAAAAAGAAAAGAGGTATTGAACTCACGACAGAGTGGTCAGAATGGAACCTCGTCATAAGTAAGGACGACCTGTAAGTCAATTTTATTAAATTTAATAAATAAATGGAGTCCCTGGGTGGCATAAGCAATTAACACACGTCACTGCTAACCAAAAAGTTGGAAGTTCAAATCTACCCAGAGGCACCTAGGAAGAAAGGCCTAATGAGCTACTTCCAAAAAATCAGCCACTGAAAACCCTATGGAGCACAGTTCTACTCTGACACACATGGGGAGGCTGTGAGTTGAAATCAACCCATTGGCAACTTTTTTTTTTTAAAAATAAGTAAATAATGTAATTGGCTATGGCAAAAACTGTTAAATGACTAAAATTTGGGAAACGAATAAAGAAATGTTAGTAGGCATGGGGAGAAGGTGACATGGATGCAAGAGACTGGAGTTAAAAACTGACTAGCTGTGGGACCAAGAGAGGAACAGTCCCAAAGGGGATGCTGAAGTCCCACACAGGCTCTTCTCAGGACAGTCTCTGTTTCCTTACCCCCTCCTGACCACTCACCTAAAGGAGCTCTTCTCTATTAGTCTCCACCCCAGCCCCCATGTGGTAGTCTTACAGCAATAACTACATTCGTAATGATTCATTATTAGTGTGGTTGCTGCCAGTTTTCCCCCACTAGTGTGCGGCCCCATGAGGACTGGCACACTCTCCGTCACGTTCACCACTGTCCCCAGTGCCGAGCACACCATCTGGCTCCTCACAGGTGCTAGGTATCTGCTGGGTGAACAACTGGGTGAATGACGATTTTGAACCTCAAATAATGGCTTTGTGAAACAGAGATAAGAAACACACAGAATGAAAAGGAAGGTGAGGTGCTCGATTATGGGCACTGAGTTGGGGAGTCTGCAAGCCATGAATGGGGGCTAGGCTGCTACTTTTCCTCTATGCCACTTGGGTGGTTTTCTCAACAAATTCATGTTCATGCACCTCAGATGCAGCCATCACCCATCTGTCAGTGGAGGGAGGCGGGGCAAAGACGGTGGAGTAGTCAGACACTTCCTGTGGTCCCTCTTACAACAAAGATAAAAAAAAAAAAAGCAAATCAATTATATATGACAATCTAGGAGGCCTGAACATCAAAGGCAAAGTTGAGGAATTGGACTGAGTGGCAGCGGGGAGGGAGAGATGGGTTGGAAGCAGCAAGGAGTTGCTACACCTCACCCAGCCGGAACTGAAGCCCTTCAGGCCAGATCAGCTCATGGTGCACGATGAGCCAAGCAGAGGCGCTTGGGAGGTGTTTTCCACACTGGGGGACACCCAGTGGCAGAGAGTCTACTTGGCCATCCAGAAACAGTGAGAAGCAGCTCAGGGTAAGATAAGTACCTGCATCTGGCCTACCGTGTGGATCAAAAGCACCCCACTTTGGGAAAAACCTCTCTCCCATTTACCTCCCTACTTCCTGCTCTGCACTGGGTCTGGGATGGCTTCAGTGATTGCCAAGTCCCCTGGGCCAGAAGTAGGACCTGTCACATGCCCTGAGCCATTCTGTCAGCCTTGGAGAAGGAACAAATTAACAAACGGGGAAAAAATAATCTGCCAGCTCCCCTAAGCCAGGAACTCAGGTAGGCACAGCTCCTTTGCCTCGGCACAGGCATAAGGGATCCATGGACTTTGAGTGCCTCTCCCTCTGCATAGACTTGTGTGGGCCCATTTCAACAGTGTAGGCCCTCATTACTACAGTACAACAGGGTATATACCTGAGTCTAACTTGAACTGTTTCAGCTGTGAAGTGGCAGGTTCATGACATTTGACACTACTCTGCCCATTAAGCAGGGTCTTCACCTACCCACATTAGGGGCCTGAGGACTGGTGGCTCCACCCATGCCACCTAACCACCTGTGACAGGGGACCAAGAATAAGTGATGCCCCCCAGTCCTTACAGCTAACAGCAGTGGGTGCTCAGAGTCTGGCTGCAAAACCCACCCACCTACACGCTCTAGGGAACAGGGACATGCTTTCCTCCTGGACACTTGGGGGCGGCCATCAGCCCCCTGCCTTGCTCAGCATGTGATCCCCTGCTGCAGCTGGATGCTTGTGCCTACACCAATCACCCATGCCTCTCTAGGACTGTAGGTGAGAGCCTGCACCACACACTCGATGGCCGACTACCTGGACATGTGAGCTAGATCCGTATAGGAGGGGTGGGCAGACTCCTGGGCTCACATACTTAGTGGCAGTTCTGGCCACCTGGGGGCAGGACGTTGGAGCTTCAGGGGCACCGGTGATCGGGCTAGCTCACATGAGCAGCCTATTTGGGCATATCAAAACAAAACAAGAAGCTAGGACACAGTAAGCAAACATAAAATAAACAAATATAATAACTTATTGATGGCTCGGAGACAACAATCAATATCAAATTACATAAAGAGGCAGACCATGATGGCTTCAGCAAGCTCCCAAAATAAAGAATCAAGAAATTTTCCAGAGGAAGAGAATTTCTTGGAATTACCAGAGGCAGAATACAAAAGATTAATATACAGAATTCTTCAAAAGATCAGGAAGGCGATCAGACAAAATGCAGACCATGCAATAGAGGAACTTAAGAAGATTAGAGAAGAGCATAATGAGAAATTTAACAGGCTGCAAGAATCCATAAAGAGACAGCAATCAGAAATCCATAAGATTAACAATAAAATTTCAGAATTAGAAAACTCAGTAGAAAGTCACGGGAGCAGAATTGAGGCAATGGAAGTCAGAATTAGTGAGATTGAAGATAAAGCACTTAACACCAACTTATTTGAGGAAAAATAAGACAAAAGGATTTAAAAAAATGAAGAAACCCTAAGAATTATGTGGGACTCTATCAAGAGGAATAACCTATGAGTGACTGAAGCACCAGAACAGGGGGTGATAAGAGAAAATAGAATTTAAGATTTGTTGGCAGAAAACTTCCCTGATATCGTGAAAAACGACAAGATATCTATCCAAGATGCTCATCAAACCCCACATAAGGTAGATCCCAAAAGAAAGTCACCAAGACATATTATAATCAAACTTGCCAAAACAAAAGATAAATAAAGAATTTTAAGAGCGGCTAGGGAAAAACGAAAAGTCATCTAAAAGGAGAGTCAATAAGACTAAGCTCAGACTACTCAGCAGAAACCACGCAGGCAAGAAGGCAATGGGATGACATATATAAAGCCTGGAAAGAAAAAAACTGCCAGCCAAGAATTACATATCCAGCAAAACTGTCTCTCAAATATGGCCGTGAAATTAGGGCATTTCCAGATAAACAGAAGTTTAGGGAATTTGCACAAACCAAACCAAAATTACAAGAAATACTAAAGGGAGTCCTCCAGTTAGAAAATCAGTAATATCAGATAACCCATCTGTCAGTGGAGGCTTGTGTATTGCTATGATGAAGAACAGATTTCACCAGGGCTTCCAGACTAAGATGGATTAGGAAGAAAGGCCTGGCAATCTATTTCCAAAAATCAGCCAATGAAAACCATATGGATCACAACAGCCTGATCCACAACCAGTCAGGGGGATGGCATGGAACGAGGCAGTGTTTCGTTCTGGTGTGTATGAGGTCAACTTGAGTCGGGGGCTGACGCAATGGCAGCTCACAACAACAAATTAAAACTTTTAAGGAATGCCACACAAATGCTTACTCTCCCTAAGATTTGTCATGTACTTTCTCAACACTGAGCTTGTAATTCTAATCCCTAGAATTTCACTTCTTGTCAGCCTGGGAAAAAAAAAGTCTACTTATTTATTTTACATAAAACATACACAAACACAGATTCATGTAGCAAAAGGTGAAAGTGACCTTGCCCTAATTCTACTTCCCTCTCCAAAAGTAATACAGCAAACAGCTTTATGTTACATATCTGGTACTGTTTAAAAATGAATTTTTATATACATACAAGTAAAGATATACACTTTAGCCTTCTTAACACAAATAATAAAGTTTTAAGGTAAGTATAATTACTCTGTATACACCGACTTGAGAACATGTACAGTGTTTTTCTAAGACATATTAAAGGTACACATATTTTAAATTTTGATAGATTCTATAAAATTACCATACAAAAAGCCTTTACTGTTTATATTGCCTTAGTTATCTAGTGTTGCTATAACAGAAATACCACCAGTGGATGGCTTTAACGAACAGAAATTTATTCTCTCACAGTTTAGGAGGCTAGAAGTCCAAATTCAGGGTGCCAGCTCTCAGGGAAGCCTTCCTCTCTCTGTTGGTTCTGGGGTAAGATCCTTGTCATCAATCTTCCCCTGGTCTAGGAGCTTCTCAGAACAGGGACCCCGGGTCCAAAGGGTGTGCTCCACTCTCGGCTCTTCTTGCTTGGTGGTATGAGGTCCCTGTCCTCTCTGCTAGATTCGCTCTTTTATATCTCAAAAGAGATTGACTCAAGATACAACATAATCCTGTAGGTGGAGTCCTTCCTCATTAACATAACTGCCTTTAATCCTGCCTCATTAACATCATAGAGGTTAGGATTTACAACACATAGGAAAATCACATCAGATGACAAAATGGTGGACAATCACACAATACTGGAATCATGGCCTAGCCAAGTTGACACACATTTTGGGGGGACATAATGCAATCCATAACAATATCCTTTGCCTATTTTTACTGCTGTGTGTTTGTCTTTTTCTAGTTGATTCTGGGAATTCTTCATTTATTTTGGATAGTAATGCTTTATGATATATGTGTTTTGTATATTTCTCTCTGTCTGCCACTTGCTCTGCCATTCAGTTTTTTTTGTACCAAGTTTTTAATGCATAGAGTCAAATGTGTCATTTTTTTCCCCTTATAACTGAAGACAACCTTCCCTGTCTCCAAGATTACAGAAAAGGTTGTCTTAAGCCATAAAGGGAAAGAATGACAGATTTGACTCTATATAAATTATATATATGTATATTTACATATATAAAATATACATATGTATATGTACTCTGTATACCTCTAATCGTTTTTCTTTTTTAACATTTAGTTTTTATTTCCTAACCCCACAACCCTATGGAATAGATACAAATATGGCCATCTTACAGATAAGACTAAGAAACTTACCGACTGCTCTCACCAGATCACAACAGAGGGATCCGGACAGAACGGGTAAAAAATTGTAGAACAAAAAATCAAATTCATAAAAAATACCACACTTACTGGTCTGACAGAGACTGGAGGAACGCCCAAGACTATGGTCTGAAGATACTCTTCTGAACTGGAACTGAAGCTGTTCCCAAGACCACCTTTCAGCCAAACCATAGACAGGCCCATAAAATAGTAACGCATGAGAGGAACACGCTCCTTAAAACCATCAATTACACAAGATCAAAAGGGCCACATTTGCCCAAAAGCAAAGATGAGAAGGCAGGAAGGGGTAGAAAATCAGAATGAAGGAAATGGGGAACCCAGGGTGGAAATGGGGAGAGTGCTGACACACTGTGGGGAATGCAACCAATGTCATGGAACACTCTGTGTACAAACTTATCAAATGGGAAACTAATTTGCTCTGTAAACCTTCACCTAATGCACAATAAAAATTTTTAAATACAAAAAGACTAGGAAACAGAGAAGACTGAGCAATCTGCCTTCAGAGCCTATGCTCTTAACTAGCGCTTTATTTGGATCCAATATTACTTTATACAACCCATTCTCCTTACATATTATAAAAGCAACAAATATTAACACAATGTGATGATGACTCAAAAATAGATATCTCCTTCAAATAAAACAGATAATCTAGAAGAATCATATTACATAAAAAAGTTGAAGGTATAAAAACACAAAATTAGAAAATTTCAGAGAACTTAAGTGTTGACCATAAATGATACTAAAAAAATTATGGTAGTTAGCATTATTTTTCAAGAGTCAGTTTAAATCCACTTTTTATATCATTCACAAAAATAAAAACTAGAAGGAAAGAAATCTTTTAAAAGAGGATAACTTAGATGTCTAAGCTAAGAAGAACTAGAAAAGAAATTGACATATTTGACTATGTACATATACTAAATGGGTACACGTTTATAAAAAATTCATTTTAAAAAGGTAAACAATAGACTGGGAAAAATAACTGACAACAATATGGCAAATAAGTCTTACTAAAAACTCATAGAAATTAGCAAGAAAAGCATTAAGATCCTAATAGATAAATGAGCAAAAGACAGGCTACAACTTGTAAACAAACATGAGAAAAAAACCCTTAGCCTAACTATAAAAGAAATGCAAATGTCACAAAAAAAGGGTTCTGTTCTGCCTCTTTGTTTTTTTTCCATACTGTCCATCAGTGGAATGGATGAAGTGAAACTGGTATTCTCACAGACAGTGTTGATAGAAATTAATTTAGCAATACATACCAAGCACGATTAAAATGTTCATGCCCCTTTTACCCGGTAATCTCTTCTGAGAATCTATTCTTCTGACATGTTCCAAAAACATGGAAAAGGATATATGAACAAAGATATTTACTGAAGTATTATTTATAACAGCAAAAATAAAAAGAAAAAAGAAAAAGAACAGAGAGTAGTTAAATAATTTATGGAACAATCACTTCATAGAAATACACAATATTAAAAACAATTTATGAAACTACATAATAACATTAAAAACCCTATAACATCTAGTTGTATAGGTGTAATTTCCAAACTTACTGAAATTTATATCCAGGACATGGGCTCTGAGTTGAGAGAAACCTGAGTTCCAGTCCTGGCTGTACCACCATACCACCCACCTGTCTGACCTTGGCCAAGTTACATAACCTCTCTATGCCTTAGTTTCCTCATCTATAAAATGAAGACTATACATGTAGTTTCCTCATGGAGTTCATGAGAATTAAACTGAGCTGATACTTAGGAAGAGCTTGACTGCTGGACCTGTCAAACATTTGTTGCTACTGTGTGTCAACAAGATCCTGACTCAGCAACCCTACAGGACAGGGTAGAAGTTCCCCATAGGGTTTCCCGGGCTGAAATCTTCATGGGGGCAGATTGTCAGGTCTTTTTCTCCTGCAAAGTGGCTGGTGGGTTCGAACCACCAACCTTTCAGTTAGTAGCCAAGCACTTAACCATTGTGCCACCAAGGCTCCTTTGTCACACAGTAAACCAAAAATCAAACCTGTTGCCATTGACTCCCTGCGAACCTACAGGACAGAGGAGAACAGCCCCATAGTGTTTCCAAGGAGCGGCTGGTGGATTCAAACTGCTGACCTTTTGGTTAGTCACTAACCCACTGCCATCGAGTCAATTTCGACTCATAGCGACCCGATAGGATAGAGGAGAACTGCCCCCATAGGGTTTCCAAGGAGCGCCTGGTGGATCTGAACTGCCAAACTTGTGGTTACTAGCCGTAGCTCTTAACCACTGTACCACCAAGGTCTGGTTAACAGCCGGGCTCTTAACCACTGTGTCACCAGGGCACCTGTTACACAGCAGGCACTGAAAAATGGTATTTTTATTATTAAAAAAAAATTTAAAACATATTTGAAAAATAAAATTGAAATAAGGAAAAGAGATATTTCACATGGAGTGGTTTATTTAAAATTCCAGGTTTCCAGACAAAAGTTCCGTCCTACTCTGATACACACGGGGTCGTCATGAGTCGGAATCAACTTGATGGCAACTGGTTTTTTTCTACTTCTGTGGGTTTCTCCTGCTTAGACAACTAGTAAATGTAAACTTACTTGGCAAAGGAAAGATATGAGGAACTTAAAGATGGTCACTCTAAGCAACCATGTGAAATATATAATCTATGGAGAGCTGAGTTGTAAGATAACAAAACTGATCCACATTCGTGGGTACTACACTAGACGCATTGAGTATATGTCTTTACCCTTGAATTCTAATGACAGAGGGAAAAAATCACATTTCCTGAGTAAACTTAACATACGGACTTCCTACATTACGTAGCTAAATATTTTATTCTACTAAGAAATTAGATTCAGTGGAAAAAGGAAATAAAAACCATAAACTTACTTTCTAAAAAACAGAGTGGTTAAGAGATGTTTAAAAGATCTAAAGCTCTTCAGGGGCAGGGGGATATTGTCTAAACAGAAACGATAAATAACTTTCTAGAAAGCCTCAATGTTTGTCATATTAATGCCCCGAAATTCTGCCATCTGGGTCTCATAAGCATCTAATTCCAGACCCCAGCACAGGGCATGGCCCCGAAGTTGAGCACTGGGTCATTATCAGGCCTTCTACAAGTAAGAGCATGCCCACTTCTGGTTATTCTGCAAGGGGAGCCAGCCTAGAGCCTTCCATGGACTAAGAACTGTCAAGTGGGAAGTTCTCTCCACAGGGTTTTCAACCACCCACACTGGAGAAAAGAATGCACAGAAGCAGTCCTATTCACCTTAGTCATGAAACTAGATCTCCACAGTACGAGTAATTAGTATCCGTAGAGAGTATTTCTTTTTCAAAGAATTTTATACATTAACTTGAAGTCAGCATCAATTACCCTTACTTTGCAAGATGAAAAGTGATAAGCAGTGAGAAAAGACTATTTTTCAAGATATCAGAAAGATTTTCAAATCCATTTTTAGCCCCCCAAAAAGCAAGCATGTAGCATTAACTTATCCAGTCCACTAACCACAAAAGACTTAAAAAGGGTTAATAACATTGGCATTAACTGGGTATTTTAGACATTACACCCGATCTTCCTCAGACACAGCCGTTTTCTAAAAATTTCCATTCTCATCTTACATAGAACCAACTGTATACTTACTGCAAAACCTGTTACTTCTTGTGCTTCTCAGGAGCTGCTGGCCTCAATCAGCAAGTCAGTCACATTATTCTCAGTTTGGTGCTGGCCTGGAGGAAACCCACACTAAATGGGGCACAAGCACTGAGCGCCTGAGCAATGTTTCACTCGTGGAAGCAGGTGGGCTCTGCTCTCCAGGGCTTCTGACTTTCTCTCTTTCTCTCTCTCTCTCTCAGTGTTGAATAAACTGAATTTGTACCTCTCCAAAATGTAGAATTTTAAAAACATAAGATGACAAGTTTCTTGCTGACTGCTCCCTGAGATATCAAATGGTGGGGCAGGGGGGAGGGGAAGCCACTCCACTCTTTAGAGATGGGTTTGCCATGAAGTTTCAGGGCCCCCTCCTTGCCTTGACCCCAGTGAGTGCTGCAAGCTGCTGAGGGTTGTAGCGTGTTCCAGGTGACAGGGGGAAGTCAGAAATATTTCAAACAACAAAAATAGATACACTGAACTACATCAAAATTAAAAACTTCTGTGCTTCAAATGACATCATCAAGAAAGTGAAAAGACAAGCCATAGGATAGAGGAAAATATATGCAAATCTTGTAAGGGTCTAGTATCCAGAATAGAAAAGAAACTCTTAGAATTCAACCAAAAAATGGGCAGATAATCTGAATATACATTTCTCCAGAGAATAGATACAAATGGTCAATAAACACATGAAAAGTCATCAGGGAAATGCAAATCAAAACCACAATGAGATATCATTTCACACCTACTAGGAAGACCTCTTTAAAGTGTTAAAAAGCAAAGACGTCACTCTTAGGACTAAGGTACACCTGACCCAAGCCATGTTTTCTTTTTTTAATTTTCTTACCTTACTTTAGGTGAAGGTTTACAGAACAAATATTTTCTCATTAAACAGTCAGTACACATATTGTTTTATGACATTGGTTAACAACCTCATGACATGTCAACACCCTCCCTTCTCAGCCTTGGAGGACCTTTTTTTTTTTTTGGTGAAAATATTCATAGCCAAAGTTACACCCTTTCAAAAATTTATACATGCGTAATTCAGTGACATCGATTACGTTCTTCCAGTTGTGCTGCTATCTCACTTTAGATGAAGGTTTACAGAACAAAATAGTTTCTTGTTAAACAGTACACATATTGCCCTATGACAATGGTTAGCACCCCATTACATGTCAACACTGTCCTTACTCAACCTTGGGTTCCCTATCACCAGCTTTCCTGTCCCCATCTGCCTTCTAGTCCTTGTCCCTGGACTGCTGTGCCTCATTACTCCTGTGCTGTTTTATGGGGCTGTCCAATCCCCGGCTGAACGGTGAACCTTGGGAGTTACTTCACCACTGAGCTAAAAGGGTGTCCAGGGTCCATACTCTTGGGGTTTCTCCAGTCTGTGTCAGGCCAGTAAATCGGGTCTTTTTTTGTGTGTTAGAGTTTTGTTCTATATCCTTCTCCAGCTCTATCCAGAACCCTCTGTTGTGATCCCAGTCAGGGCAGTCAGTGGTGGTAGCCGGGCACCATCTAGTTGTACTGGACTCAGTCTGGTGGAGGCCTTGGTAGCTGTGGTCCTTAGTCCTTTGGACTAATACTTTCCTTGTATCCTGTTCTCTTCATTCTCCCTTGCTCCCGAAGTGGTGAGACCAGTGGAGTATCTTAGATGGCTGCTCACAGGCTTTTAAGACCCCAGATGCTACTCACCAAGGTAGAGTGTAGAACATTGTCTTTATAAACTGTGTTATGATAATTGAGCTAGATGTTCCCCGTGTTATGACAATTGAGATAGATGTTCCCCAACCAAGCCATGGTATTTTTAATTGCCTAATATACATGTGAAAGCTGGACCATGAATAAGGAAGACTGAAGAAAAATTGATGCCTCTGAATGATGGTGTTTGCAGAGAATATTGAATATACCATGGACTGCTAGAAGAACGAACAAATCTGTCTTGGAAAATGTACAGCAGGAATGCTCCTTAGAAGCCAGGATGGTGGGACTTCGTCTCACATACTTTGGCCATGTTACCAGGAGGGCCCAGTCCCTGGAGAAGGACACCATGCTTGATAGAGGGTCAGCGAAAAACGAGGAAGACCCTCAACGAGACAGATTGATGCAGTGGATGCAACAATCGGCTCAAGCATAGCAAAGATTGTGAGGATGGTTCAGGACTGGGCAGTGTTTTGTTCTGTTGCACATGGGGTCGATATGAGTAGGAACTGAGTTGGTGGCACCTAACAACAACAACAGGATGATTATAATAAAAAAGAAAGACAATAATAAGTGTTGATGAGGCTGTGGTAAAATTGGAACTTTTTTTGTGCTTTAGGTGAAAGTTTACAGTTAATTTCATAAATTAATTTCTCATACAAAAATTTATACACATATTGTCATGTGACACTAGTTGCAATCCCTATAATGTGACAGCACACTCCCAATTTCTACGTGTGGGTTTCTGGTGTCCCTCCAACCATCTCCTGTCCCTGCCTTCTCATCCTGCCTCCAGACAGGAGCCGCCCATTTGGTCTCATGTATCTGCTTGAACTAAATAAGAAGCACACTCTTCACAAGTATTATTTTATGTTTTGTAGTCCAGTCTAATCTTTGTCTGAAGAGTGAGCTTAGGGAATGGTTTTAGTTCTGGGTTAACAGTGCGTCTGGGGGCCATGGCTTCAGGGGTTCCTCCAGTTTCAGACCATTAAGTGTGGTCTTTTTACGTGAATTTGAGTTCTGCTCCACTCTTTTCTCCTGCTCTGTTAGGGACTCTCTGTTTTGTTCCCTGTCAGGGCGGTCATTGGTGGTAGCTGGGCAAAATCTAGTTCTTCTGGTCTCAGGATGATAAAATTGGAACTCATACTTTGGTCATGAGAATGTAAAATGGTGCCATCATCACAGAAAACAGTTCGGCCATTTCTCAAAAAGTTAAACAGAGTCACCATACGATCCAGCAATTCCACTCCTAGATATCTACCTAAAAGAACTGAAAATGGGAGTCAAAAACTTATACACGAATGTTCATTGTAGCACTATTCATTATCACCAAAAAGTGGAAACAATCCAAATGTCCATCGAGTGATGAATGAATAAAAAAATGTGTATATCCATACAACAGAGTATTATCATTGATAAAAAAGGAGCGAAGTACTGATACATGCTATAGCATGAATGAACGTTGAAAACATTATGCTAACTGAAAGAAGCCAGACATAAAAGGCCACATATATGATTCCAGTTATATGAAATGTCCAGAATAGGTTAATCTATAAATACAGAAAATCGGTCAGTAGTTGCCAGGGAATGAGGAAAAGGGGGAGGGGAGAAGGGGCAAATGAGGAGTGACTGCTAATAGCTCTGAGATTTCTTTGTGGGGTGATGGAAATATTCTGGAATTTGACAGTAGTGACTGTTGCACAACCTTGTGAATATATAAAAAAAATCACTGCATTTGCACACTTTAAAAATGTGAATTTCATGGTATGTGAATTATATATCAATAACAAAAGTGATATAAAATATTTGATGATATGGAACAATGTTGGCAATATATGACATGGAAAATACAGATATGTAAATGGTGTATACAGTAGGAGCCCATATTTACATTTAGGCATAGAAAGAAGACTGGAAAAATCTATATATTAAGAATATTTATCTCTGGGTGGTGGGATTATGGGCAGTTCTAATTTTTTCAAAAAAATGTATAGACTAATGAACATGTAAGAGTTTTATAATTTCAAAAATTCTAGTTACTATCTATATGGGATCAAATTGACAACAGCAACTCAAAACATTAGATAGGAACTTTAGGGGGCAATAAGTTTACGTTAATGGGGGAAGAATAACTCAGAAAAGGAGGGTGGGAATAGTTGCACAACTGAAAAGAATGTAATCAATGACATTGAATTATACATGCAGAAACTGCTGAATTGCTGTACATTTTCCTGTATATATTCTCAACAAAATAGATAAATAAAAACTATAGTTAAGCATACCAACAATTATGTATTCTGATAGTGTCAGACTTTCTTTGTAATTTCATGGCTTATACTGCAGAAAGTTCAGTTCAACCTAAGGAAGGATTCCTTAATTGCAGAAATAATTAAACCTTGTACAAGACTTCTTTTGCAAGGACTATGAAATCTGTCTACCACTTGTCTGTCAGTTTGTCATACTGTGGTGACTTGTCTGCTGCTGTGACGCTGGAAGCTATGCCATAGGTGTTTCAAATACCAGCAGAGTCACACTTACTGGACAGGTTTCAGCGGAGCTTCCAGACTAAGACAGACTAGGAAGAAAGGCCTGGTGATCTACCTCCAAAAATTAGCCAACGAAAACCCTATGGATCACAAAAGAATACTGTCTGACTGGACTCAAACATATCAACAATCACAAAGATGGTACAGGACCAGAGAGTGTTTCGTTCTGATGTACATGGGGTCACCATGAGTAGGAGCCAACCTGACCACAGTTAAGAACAACAACAATGAAATCTCTACTCCTGGATTCTCTAAGAACGGAGTAGGACGTATTGGGCAGTACTAGGTCAAGCTCCAGGAGCCGGCTCAATGACTCCAGAACAAGGCTCTTTGGTAGAAGGAAACCTCTGTTTGGGCTAAGTTCATAACTGCCTCAGTGGGAAACCCACCAACTAGCCACAGAACAGAATTTCCTAAACCTTAGCCAAAAATCAAACTCTAAAAATTTCCTGTTTTGCTCTTGGAAAATAAATTTATGAACCCTAAAAATAACAGGAGAAAGCCAAAAGATGAAAGTAACTCTGAAAGAGTTTCAAACAAATATTTGACTAATTTTCGCAAAGACTGTCAGTGTCCTTGGGACTCCTGAAATATAGCAGAGAGGTGGCCAAGAGAATCAGTATGAAAGGATACAATCCCAGGGGCAAAAAAAAGGTAAACTTTATGAGGTTTTAAGCTTCATCCAGCCCGTAAAAGATCCAGTGTTTATTACCAGAAGATGGATACAAATAGAAATTGTTTATCTGATGAGTTGGCAAGTCATAATCAACATACATTAAACAAAATCTGAAATTTGACATAAGCACGCAGATATAGAAAGATATTGCTTTTAATATTTATAAGCCTGGCTACAAACACTCATTCCTACTAAGAGGAACTTGACTGCTATGTTACCATGGTTCTTTTTTTAACATTTTATTGTGGTTTGGGTGAAACTTTACAGAACAAATTAGTTTCCATACAATAATTTATAGACATTTTGTTTTGTGACATCAGTTGCAATCCCTTCAGTGTGACAACACTCTACCCCCTTCCTCCCTGGGTTCCCCATTTCCGTTCATCCATCTGTCCTGGGCCTCCCTGCCTTCTGAACTTTGTTTTTGGGCAAACGCTGCCTTTTAGGTGTCACGTGGTTGATTGTTCTGTGAAACACGTTCCTCATGGGTGTTATTGCTCACTTTATGGGCCTATTGTTTGGCTAGGAGTCAGAATCTTGACGGCAGTGGACAGTAGTAGTAGTACTGTTTGGTGGAAAGGTGATTTCTGGGACTGGGTTCTGTTCCAGGTTTGAAGGGTGTCTAAGGGCCACAGTCTCAGGGGTTCCCCCAGTCTCTATCAGACCAGTTAAGTCTGGTCCTTTTTATAAATTTGAATTTTGTTCTACATTTTTCTCCCACTCTATCCAGGATGTTCTATTGTGATCCTGATCAGAGCTGTTGGTAGTGGTAGTGGGGCACCATTTAGTTCTTCTGGTCTTAGGCTAGTGGAGGCTGTGGTTCATGTGGTCCATTAGTCCTTTGGACTGTTTCCTTGAGTCTTTGATTTTCTTCACTCTTCTCTGATCTGGATGGGAAGAGACCAATAGTTGCATCTTAGATGGCTGTTCACAAGCTTTTAAGACCCTCAATGCTACTCACTAAAGTAAGATGTGGAACATTGTCTTTATGGACTACATTATGCAAACTCTTACAACTCTCTCTCTCAGTTCCAGAAGCTTCTCAGCACAGGGATTCTGGGTGCAGAGGACGCACTCCATTCTTTGTCCTTCTTCCTTGTTGGTGGTGAGATCCTCTCCTTCCTGCCTCTGTAATGGCTCATTTTAAGCACAGCAGGATGGCAAAACTGACCAATCCCCTTGGTGGGCCACAATTACCTTATTTGCACAGTCCTACCCAATCACTTGGGTGTGAGTTGCAAGACCATGGTGAGAAAAGCCACACGAAAGCAATCCATCACACTGCAGCTGACATTCCCCTTATAGTGTATGGCTTTCCCTTCACCCGAGTTAATAAGTGTCTACTACCTAGTGATTTTCCTTCCTTCCCCCTTCCATCCCTGATAACCACAAAGAATGTTTCTTTCTATGTGTAAATCTTTTTTTTTTTTTAATTGTGCTTTAGATGAAGGTTTACATAGCAAATTAGTTTCTCATTAAACAATTAATAGTTGTGGTCCATTAGTCCTCTGGACTTCTCTTTCCCTTTTAACTTTGGTTTTCTTCATTCTCCCTTGCTACAAAGTGGGTGGAATCAGTGGAGTATCTTAGATGGCCACTCACAAGTTTTAAGACCCCAGATGCTACCCACAAAAGTAGGATGCAGAATACTTTCTTTATGAACTATGTTATGCCAATTGAGCTAAATGTCCCCTGAGACCATGGTCCCCAGCCCTCAGCCCAGTAATTCGGTCCCTGAGGGAGTTTGTGTCTATGAAGCTTCCATGACCTTGCCTTGGTCAAGTTGTGCTGACTCCCCTAGTATTGTGTACTGTCTTACCCTTCACCAAAGTTACCACTTATCTACTGTCTAGTTAGTGTTTTTTCCTCCCCACCACTCCCCTCCCTCATAACCATCAAAGATTGTTTTTTCTGTATGTAAACCTTTTGACTTTTTACAATAGTGGTCTCATAAGATATTTGTCCTTTTGTGATTGACTTATTTCACTCAGCATAACGTCCTCCAGGTTCATCCATGTTGTGAGATGTTTTGTGGATTCATTGTTATTCTTTAATGGTGCATAATATTCCACTATATGCATGTACTATAGTTCGTTTATCGGTTCATTCATTGATGGGCACTGTCTTAGTTGTCTAGAGCTGCTATAACAGAAATAGCACAAGTGGATGGCTTTAACAAAGAGAAATTTATTCTCTCACAGTCTAGGATGCTAGAAGTCTGAATTCAGGGCGCCAGCTCCAGGTGAACGTTTTCTTTCTCTGTCGGCTCTGGAGGAAGGTCCTTGTCATCAGTCTTCCCCTGGTCTAGGAGCTTCTCAGTGCAGGAACCCTGGGTCCAAAGGATGCACTCTGCTCCTGACACTACTTTCTTGGTAGTATGAGGTCCCCATGTCTCTCTGTTAGCTTCTTCTCTCTTTTATATCTCAAAATAGATTGACTTAAGACATAACCTAATCTTGCAGATGGAAACCTGTCATAAACATAACTGCCGCTAATCCCACTTCATTAACATCACAGAGGTAGGGTTTACAACATATAGGAAAATCATATCAGGTGACAAAATGGTGGACAATCACACAATACTGGGAATCATCGACTAGCCAAGTTGACTCATGTTTTTTGGGGACAATTCAATATATGACAGGCACTTTGGCTGTTTCCTTTTTTTTTGCTGTTGTGATTAATGCTGTGATGAACAAGGGTGTGCATATGTCTATTCGTGTCACACCTCTTATTTCTCTAGGACATATACCTAGTAGTAGGATTGCTGGATCATAAGGTATCTCTATTTCTAACTTTTAAAGAAAGCGTCATACCATTTTCACAGTGGTTGTATTATTTTTACAATCCCACCAGCAGTGTATGAGAGTTACAATCTTCCCACATCCTTGTCAGAATTTGTTGTTTTCTGTTTTTTTGATCATTGCCATTTTTGCTAAGGTGAGATGATAGCTCATTGTTGTTGTGATCTGCCTCTTTCTAATGGGCTCTGATGATCAGGAGCACCTCTTCATGTATTTGTTGGCCACCCGATTGTCTTCTTTGGTGAAGTGTCTGTTCATGCCCTTTGCCCACTTTTTAATTAGATTATCTTTTTTTGTTGTTGAGGTATTGAAGTTTTCTATAAATTTTAAGATGATTTCTAAATTTAGTTCTAAAGCACAAAATTTCACTATAAGAAATGACATACAAATAATTACAGAGGGAAACACACCATGCTGGGAAAGAGGTGGTTAGTGAATTTGGTTTCCTTATGAGCTATGAGACAAGGTTCATTAGACTTTCCCAATGCAACTATCAAAGGCAGGCCCCTTTCTGTGAATGCATGGTTAGAAAGAAATTTGTCACAAGTTAAAATACACGGATGTTTTCATTTTAAAAAGTACTACTGTAGCTCTAGATGAAGTCATACACTTAAGGATCCTTGAGAGGTCATATGAAGACTGAGGCATCTCTGACACTGACCCCTGCTGCTAGTGCTATATACTGTGTTTCCCTCCCTGGACCTGGTGAGAATGCAGTAAGGTATCATACATTTGAAGTTGTTTAAGTAGCCAGGAACAGGAAAGCAGCTATTCTCTTGATGTCAGAGCAGATGTTAAACTAATTTTTGGAAAGAACAAGAGCCCCAAGGACTGAAGAATGACTCAGCTTCATCGCCCACAAGTTCCCTCATAGTTGAGAATGTGCTGATCCACTCTACTCTTCTGCCATCAAATTCTGAATCTAAAATAGCCCTCTCAGAGAAGCGGGGACAAGACAGCAGAGTAGTCAGATGCTTCCGCTGGATCCTCTTACAACAAAGACCCGAAAAAACAAGTGATTCAATTATATACGGGAATTTGGGAGCCCTGAACATCAAAGGCAGAGTTGAGGAACCAGACTGAGTGGCAGGGGGAGGAAGAGACAGTTCAGAAGCAGCGAGGAGTTGTCAGACCTGACCCAGTGAGAGCCTGAGCCTTTTAGGCCTGAGCAACTCGTGGGTGAGGCAGGCAAGCGGCGGTCCTCCAGAGGCACGTTTTCTGTACCAGGAGAGACCCAGCGCCAAAGCGTCTACACGGCGACCCAGAAACAATGAGAAGTAGTCCTCAATCTGGTGAAAGAAGTAATTGCACATGGTCTAACAAGTGGATCAAAAACACTCCCCTTAGGGAAAAACCTGTCTCCCATTTACCTCCCCACTCCCTGCTCTGCAGTGGGTCCCAGACCAGCTTCAGCAAATGCTGAGTCCCCTGGGCCAGAAGTAGGATCCATCACACACCCGGAGCTACTCTCCCTGCCTTGGAGAGTGAACAAATTAACAAACGGGAAAAAATAAACTGCCAGCTCCCCTAAGCCAGGAACCCAGGGTAGGCACAGCTCCTTTCCCTAGGCACAGGTATAAGGGATCCACGGGTTTTGAGTGCCTTTCCCCCTGCATAGACTTGTGTGGGTCCATCTCAACAGCGTAGGTCCCCATTACCACAGTACAACAGGGTATATACCTGAACTCTAATTTCAACTGTTTCAGCTGTGACGTGGCAGGTTTTTCATATTTGACACTGCTCTGCTCATTAAGCAGGGTCCTCACCTACCCACATCAGGGGCCTGAGGACTGCTGGCTCCACCCACGCCACCTAGCCACCTGTGATAGGGGCCCATGAATAAGAGATGCCCCCAAGTCCTTACAGCCAACAGCATTAGGTGCTCACAGTCTGGCTGCAAAACCTACGCACCTACACGCTCTAGGGAACAGGGACACGCCTTCCTCCTGGACACCTGGGGCGGCCGTCAGCCCCGTACCTTGCTCAGAGTGTGTCCCCCTACTGCAGCCAGATGCCTGTGCCTACACCAATCACCCAGGCCTGTCTAGGACTGTAAGTGAGAGCCTACACCACACACTTGGTGGCAATCTACCCTGGCACCTGAGCTAAATCCATACAGGAGGAGTGGGCGGACTCCTGAGCTCACAGACCTAGTAACAGATCTAACCATCTGGTGACAGGACATGAGAGCTTCAAAGCTGCCAATAATCAAACTAGCTCACACAAGCAGCCTATTTGCGCATATCAAAACAAAAAAGAAGCTAGGACACAGTAAGCAAACATAAAATAAATATAACAACTTATTGATGGCTCGGAGACAATCGTCTGTATCAAATCACATAAAGAGGCAAGCCACGATGGCTTCAGCAAACTCCCAAAATAAACCACTTAGAAATTTTCCAGGGGAGCTAAATTTCTTGGAATTACCAGAAGCAGAATACAAAAGATTAATATACAGAACTCTTCAAGAAATTAGGAAGGAAATTAAGCAAAACACAGAACACGCAATAGAGGGAATTAAGAGAAGAGCATAGTGACAAATTTAACAGGCTGCAAGAATCGATAGAGAGACAGCAATCAGAAATCCAGGAGATTAACAATAAAATTTCAAAATTAGACAACTCAACAGAAAGTCATAGGAAAAGAATAGAGGCAGCAGAAGTCAGAATTAGTGAGACTGAAGATAAAACATTTGACACCAACTTATTTGAGGAAAAATCAGATAAAAGGATTAAAAGAATGAAAAAACCCTAAGAATTATGTGGGACTCTATCAAGAGGAATAACCTACGAGTGATTGGAGTACCAGAACGGGGCGGGGGAGGAGGGGATAACAGAAAATACAGAGAGAATTGTTGAAGATTTGTTGGCAGAAAACTTCCATGATATCGTGAAAGATGACAAGATATCTATCCAAGATGCTCATCAAACCCCACATAAGTTAGATCCCAAAGAAAGTCATCAAGACATATTATAATCAAACTTGCCAAAACCAAAGATAGAGAGAATTTCAAGAGCGGCTAGGGATAAATGGAAAGTCATCTACAAAAGAGAGTCAGTAAGAATAAGCTTGGACTACTCAGCAGAAATCATGCAGGCAAGAAGGCAATGGGATGACATATATAAAGCCTTGAAGGAAAAAAACTGCCAGCCAAGAATTATATATTCAGCAAAACTGTCTCTCTAATATGATGGCAAAATTAGAGCATTTCCAGATAAACAGAAGTTTAGGGAATTTGCACAAACCAAACCAAACCAAAATTACAACAAATACTAAAGGGAGTCCTCCAGTTAAAAAAATCAGTAATATCAGATAACAACCCAAGACTAGAAAACAGGACAGAACAACCAGACATCAACCCAGATACGGAAGTTATCGAAGTAAATTAAAGCTAAAACACTGAAAATAGGGAAAGATGACAACATTAAAACAAAAAAGAGATTTTTCATATGGAGAGGAAGTCAAGGAGATATAAAGAAATAAAATACTGGTATAAACTGAGAAAAATCAGGGTAAATAAATATAAGGTAACCACAAAGGAAACTAACAATCCTAGAAGTCAAAATGAAAAACTAGAAAAATACAGACTGAGCAAACACAAAATCAGCAATGAAAAAGATGAAAACAAAATACATAAAGAAAAACGACTCAGCACAGAAAATTAAGTGGAACAAAGAAAATGTCAACAACACACAAAAAAAGATATCAAAATGACAGCACTAAACTCATACCTATCAATAATTACGCTGAATGTAAACAGACTAAATGCACCAGTAAAGAGAGAGAGAGTGGCAGATTGGATAAAAAAACATATAGATCTGTCTATACGCTGCATACAAGAGACACACCTTAGATTTAAAGACACAAACTAAAACTCAAAGGATAGAAAAAAATATATCAAGCAAACAACACTCAAAAAAGAGGAGTGGCAGTATTAATTTCTGACAAAATAGACTTTAAAGTAAAATCCACCACAAAGGATAAGGACACTATATAATGATTAAAGGGTCAATACACCAGAAGGACATAACTATAATAAATATTTACCCACCAATGACAGGGCTCCAAAATACATAAAACAAACTAACAGCACTGAAAAGAGAGATAGGCAACTCCACCATAGTAGTTGGAGACTTCAACACACCACTTCTGGTGAAGGACAGAACATCCAGAAAGAAGCTCAACAAAAACACGGAAGATCTAAATGCTACAATCAACCAACTTGATCTCATAGACAT
>NW_004443976.1:225720-226820 GCF_000243295.1 Trichechus manatus latirostris | reverse complement strand
GGTTCAACATTAGAAAAACAATCAATGTAATCCATCACATAAATAAAACAAAAGACAAGAACCACATGATCTTATCAATCGATGCAGAAAAGGCATTTGACAAAGTTCAATACCTATTCATGATACAAACTCTCAACAAAATAGGAATAGAAGGGAAATTCCTCAATATATTTAAGGGCATTTATACAAAGCCAACAGCCAACATCATCCTAAATGGAGAGACTTTTAAAGCATTCCTCTTGAGAACAGGCACCAGACAAACAAGTCCTTTATCACCACTCTTATTCAACATTGTGCTGGAGGTCCTAGCCAGAGCAATTAGGTTACAAAAAGAAATAAAGGGCATCCAAATTGGTAGAGAGGAAGTCAAAGTATCTCTATTTGCAGACGATACGATTTTATACACAGAAAACCTCACAGAATCCACAAGAAAACTATTGAAACTAATAGAAGATTTCAGCAAAGTTTCAGGATATGAGATAAACAGACAAAAATTAGTTGGATTCCTTTACACCAACAAAGAGAACTTCGAAGAGGAAATCACCAAATCAATACCATTTACAATAGCCCCCAAGAAAATAAAATACTTAGGAATAAATCTAACCAGAGATGTAAAAGATCTATACAATGGAAACTGCAAGAAACCAAAAGAGACCTGCATAAGTGGAAAAACATACCTTGCTCATGGACAGATAGACTCAACATTGTGAAAATGTCAATTCTACCCAAAGTGATCTACAGATACAATGCAATCCCGATCCAAATTCCAATGGCATTTTTTAATGAGATGGAAAAACAAATCACCAACTTCATATGGGAGGGGAAGAGGCCCCAAATAAGTAAAGCATTACTGAAGAAGAAGAACAAAGTGGGAAGCCTCACACTACTTGATTTTAGAATTATACTGCCACAGTAATCAAAACAGGCTGGTACTGGTACAACAGATACACAGACCAATGGAACAGAATTGAGAATCCAGACATAAATTCATCACCTATGAGCAGCTGATATTTGACAAAGGCCCAAAGTCTGTTAATTGGGGAAAAGACAGTCTCTTTAACAAATGGTGCAGGCATAACTGGATATCCATCTGCAAAAAA
>NW_004443976.1:212480-224792 GCF_000243295.1 Trichechus manatus latirostris | reverse complement strand
TCACAGAAGGACAAATATTGTATAAGACCACTATTATAAGAACTCAAGAAAAGGTTTAAACACAGAAGAAAACGTTCTTTGATGGTTACAAGGGTGGGGAGGGAGGGTGAGGGGTATTTATTAACTAGATAGTAGATAAGAATTATCTTAGGTGAAGGGAAGGACAGCACATTACTACAGGGGAAGTCAGCACAACTGGACTAAACCAAAGCTAAGAAGTTTCCTGAATACAAGCAAACACTTTGAGGGACAGAGTAGCTGGGGTAGTGGTCTGGGGACCATGCTTTCAGGGGACATCTAGGTCAACTGGCATAACAAAGCTTAATAAGAAAATGTTCTGCATCCTACTTTGGTGAGTGGCATCTGGGGTCTTAAAAGCTTGCAAGCAGCCATCTAAGATGCATCAATTGGTCCCAACCACCTGGGGTAAAGGAGAATGAAGAACACCAAAGACACAAGGAAAGTAGTAGCCCAAGAGACAGAAAGGGCCACATAAACCAGAGACTCCATCAGCCTGAGACCAGAAGAGCTAGACGGTGCCCAGCTACTGCCAATGACCACCCTGACAGGGAACACAACAGAGAGTCCCAGATGGAGCAGGAGAAAGGTGGGGTGCAGAACTCAAACTCTAGTAAGGAGACCATACTTAATGGTCTGAGACTAGAGGAACCCTGGAAAGCATGACTCCTGGATTCTCTATCAGCCCAGAACTAAAACAATTTCTGAGGCCAATTCTTCAGACAGGGATTCGACTGGACTGTGGGACATAAAGTGATACTCGTGAGGAGTGTGCCTCTTAGCTCAAGTATCTACAAGAGACTAAACGGGCAGCTTTTGTCCGGAGGTGAGATGGGAAGGCAGAGAAGGTTAGGAGCTGGTTGAATGGACATGGGGAATCAGGGGTGGAAAGGAGGAGTGTGCTGCACAGTATAGGGGGAGCAGTCACATAACAATATATGTATACATTTTTCTGTGGGAAAATAAATAAAATAGCCCCCTCTGACCTCCAGATGCTTGTGTTTCAGTTGTCCTACTACCACACTCCCTCTGAATGTGATTTGCATCTTCACATTCAGCTGAAGCCCTGTCGATCCTCCCTATTTTCATGTTACTCTCCTCTCCTCCTGGTCTAACATGTCCAGCCTGAACCCAAGGTCACTCCTTCTGCCATGCTTTCTACCAGCTCCCTGGATCCCCTTACTCTGCCTCTGCTCAGTCAGATGCCAACCACTGACCCAGCTGCAGTGGAGTTGATTCTGGTTCATGGCAACGCTGTGCATGTCAGAGCAGATTTGTGCTCCATGGGGTTTCAATGTCTGATCTTTCAGAAGTAGATTGCCAGGGCTTTCTTTTCAGATGTCTCTGGGTGGACGTAAACCTCTAACCTTTCAGTTAGCAGCTGAGTGTGTTAACTGTTTGTACCACCCAGGAACTCCAAACACCAATCAGGGATTGTCAAATCATTATTTTTTCTTTGTTCCTAATCTGAGTCTCCAAAACAACTATAAAGACTGAACTCCCCTGAGGCAATCTGCCCCTCAGTGCCTCTGAGATGTTGATTTATTCATCTTTAACTGGCTTCTTACTGAGTCTCACAAAGCACTTAGTCTAAGAATTTCTTAAGTTTAATTTGGGAGCCAGGGGTGGGGGTGGGGTCATTAGCTTGCTGTGATCACCAGTCAAGCATCATTGCTCAAATTCAGCCTATGCTTTACAAAGGTGGATAGTCTGATCACCTGTCTGATTCCTAATGCTTATTTCTTAATTGATTCTGTAGTCTCTGTATTTGTGATGGTGGTGGCAGGGAAGGGGGAAACGGTGTCAATTATTTTCCCAATCCCCAGCAACTGCCTTTGAACCTTTGCTCCTAACTTCCTTTATGCACAGGAAGGATCTTCGTTAAACCCACAGAAAATAGAAAGAAGAAGTGAACAACTATAAAAGCACAAATTAGTGAAACAGAAAACCTAAAAAAAAAATGATCTTGAAGATTAATAAAACCAAAAGCTAGTCTTTTCAAAGAACTAAGAAGATAAAACAAAACAAAACAAAACCAACAAAACCAACCAACCAAACAAAAAAACAGCTCTGGCAAATCTAATCAAGGATAAAAAAGGAAGGTATCCAAATTAGAAACAAGAAAGAAGACATAATTACCTGTATGGATTTGTAAACTAGGCAAAACAGATAATTTTCTAGGAAAACACAGATTACCAAAATTAAGTCAAGAAGAAACAAACAGTCCAACAGAAAAAAGAGCAAAGAATATAAAAAGGCAATTCACAAAAGGAAAATTACAAATGACTAATAAACATGAAAAGATGCTTAACCTATCTAGTATCTAACAAGCATAAAATAAAGCAGTATGATATTTTTAAAACCATCATATGGACTAATATTTTTTAAAAAGGTAACAGTGTTGGTAAAAAATGTAGGAAATCAGCACTTTCAGACACTGTTGTGTGTATGACTCGAGAGGCAGTTGGAGTGGGGATTGTAAAGGAGGATGCTTCATATCTTACTCTATATTTCTGTCTTAGTTATCTAGAGCGGCTCCAACAGCAATACCACAAGTGGATGGTTTTAACAAAAAGAAATTTATTCTCTCACAGTCCAGTAGGCTACAAGTCCAAATTCAGGGCATTAGCACCAGGGGAATGCTTTCTCCATTGGCTCTGGAGGAAAGTCCATGTCATCAATCTTCCTTTGGTCTGGAAGCATCTCTGTGCAAGAACCTCAGGTCCAAAGGATGGGCTCTGCTCCTGGCACTGCTTTCTTGGTGGTATGAGGTTCCCATGTGTCTCTGCTCGCTTCTCTCTTTTATATCTCAAAAGAGATTGCATTAAGACACTAATCTTGTCAATCAACCTCAGTATAACCTCATCACAGTGATAGAATTTACAACACATAAGGAGATCGCATATAATCTCATCATAGTGATAGAGTTTACAACACATAAGGGAATCACATCAGATAACACAATCATACAATAGTGGGAATCATGACGCAGCCAAGCTGACAGGTATTTTTGGGGGACACAACTCAATCCATGACAATTTCTATATTTGAATTTTTACAAGAATCAGTTTTTTATATTATATCTGAAATTTTTAAAATGGAATATTTAAGTCTTTATGCATAATGATTAACACCATAATTGTTTTGTATATTTAGATTCAGGAGTAATTTGAAATGAGGACATAAACTTAAAATAGCTTATGGATCTGAAACATAATTGGTATGAAAAAGGACAAACAGAGAAATAAGCAGCAAAGTGCAGTCTGGATATGTGCAGGCAAAAACCACACGTGCAAAACCTAGCTCCGTGAGGGCGAGTCTCTGTCCTGTCCACTGCTGCACCCTCAGCACCTTGCAGAGTGTCTAGCACAGAGCAAGCACTTCATAAATGTTTGCTGAATGAATGAAACACACGCCAAAGTCAATAAATAAGAGAAAACATTAGAAGCTGCTATCTGATCAGTAAGAGGAATAACTTAGAGACCTGCGAAATCAATTTCCTTGTAGGCATTGTTCAACTGAGAATCCTGAATGATAATAAACTAGGGTGTTTACTTGTTTATCGCAACCTTGAACAGAGGGTTCAAGGTTCTCAAAGGTTGTGTCTTTAAGAGTTCTACCAAGTGGACTCTAGCATGTGCGCGCGCGCACACACACACACGCACACACACACACACAGGAGTTGCCATCAGGCAACCCCAAGTGCGTCAGAGTAGAACTGTGCTCCACAGGCTTTTCAGTGGCTGATTTTTTGGAAGTAGATTGCCAGGCCTTTTTTCTGAGGCACCTCTGGACGGACTTGAACCATCAACTTTTTGGTCAGCAACTGAACATGTTCACCATTTGCACCACCCAGGGACTCTGGTCTCTAGAAGTCCCACTGAATTAGGCTGGCCTCCACTGAGGTCGTTGTCACTCAGTTGACCGCAGCCCAGAGTACAGTCTGCCTGTGGCTGGAAGACACACAGAGGCTCATGGAAGTATATCAAAAGGTACTCTGGAAATTTCAATTTCAAAAAAACAAATGAAACAATGTTGTTCATACATAGTTCAATAAATTTGAAATGTAAAATTATTGTTTTCACTGAAACCCTGCTACACTCTTAATATAATCACTAAGTATGAAACTTATAACTGTACTACAAATACTGGTCATTTTTCTTCAGCTAACCTCCAGATGGCACAATTAACATGCTTGGCTGTGAACAAAAGGTAGGAGGTTCAAGTTCACCCAGATGTACCTTGGAAGAAAGGCCTGGTGATCTATTTCTGAAAAATCAGCGACTGAAACCCATTTGGAGCACAGTTCTACTTTGACACACATGGGGTTGCCATGCCAGGAGTTGGAGTTAATTCAACAGCAACTGGTTTTAATCTCCAGTTAAATAGATGTAGTTCATTTTAGTTAGTTTGTTACTGTTTTTTGACAATATTTATTTGCTGGTGATATTTGTCAAAATTTACAGTTTTAATTTTTTCCCCTATTTTTTAGCATTTTAATCAGTTCAGAAACATTGATATAGCAAAAGTGGCTCAACAAAGTATAAAAGTCATGTTGAGAGTAATATAAATACAATCCTTAACAATGATAACTATTGAACAAGACTAAAATGCAAAATGTAGAGCTGCGTATCTTATGTACCAAGTCAGGTGCCAGTGTAATAATCTCACACAGTTAAAAAAGGGAAGTGCAAATAGGTGGTAAAATGGTGAATAATCTAATATTAGTCTTTACTGGATCAATGATCCATTTGATCCTAAGGCCTCAGTGCTTCATGGTTTGTGAAGCTTCTGAAACAGTGGCAGAAAACCACTTAAGCTTTCTGAGGCACTTTCAGACAAAGTTCAATTGCTTCTTTGATAAACCATTCAAGTTCTTCCGTAAGGGCAAAATAATGTTTCTCAGTGCAAAACTGACAAATTTTACCACCAAAGGAAATGAAATTTATAGACCAAAACTACAGCACCATCATTCAAATGTGCACTTCTCATAGACAAAACAGGTACAGAACACACACTGATGAGACATTGTTTGTAACAGTCCCAAAGTTAATGATAAATGCTTTGGTCATAGAGAAAACAGAACAAGATATTAGTAAAATTCCTCTCTCAAATAACACTTCTGAACTTCAACTAATATCAATGACATGCAATATGGGAGAGGAATTACTAGCACATGTGCAGGGCAGCAGATAATTCCAAATTACTGTCGACTGGAACCTCTTGGCAGGATATGAATCAGCACCTTTCATGTCTGATGTCCACATGTGAGAGCCAATATGCAAAGTGGAAAAGGAGCCCGGGTATCTACACTGATGGAGAACCTGGGACGTGTGCAGCCAGGAAGAAAAGGAGTTGCTAGAAATGAACAACATTGAACTTTAATGCCAATCCACACACTGTTGTTCTCCCAGAGAAGAGGTGATAGTCTAATAATCTCACCCTCATTCAGTACTGAAAAAAGTACATTTTGAATCAAACTACAGTTACCGACCATTTGTCTTTTCAAGGTGCACTATGACAGTGAGTACCAGAGTCTGCTTTTCCACACAGAAATGCATTGGCTGTCAAGGGGAAAAGCACTCATGTGGATTTTTAAAATGAGGAATAATACAAAACTATTTCTTCCTAACACTGATAATGCCTATAAAGATCATTTCTATGATCTCAGGTGACTCAATTAAGCAGTATGTCTCAGTAATCAATATCATGACTTTCAATGCTAAGCCCTTAGGACATGTAAGTATGGCCAAACTGCAATGTAGACAGCTAAGTCCCCGTGAGTCTGATTTTCCCAAGAGTGGACAATTTTCTTGTCAAATTAAAGAAAGAATAAGAAGGCCCAAAGTGACCGACAGAGAGAGGAGAGGGATGCAGAGGCTTCAGCATAGATACAATGGGATGGTGCCAACAACCAAGGAAGCCCATGTGGACAGATACCAATGACCGTGGGCCAGACACACCTCCCAACAGGCAGGGTAATGCAAAATCTTTTACTGCCCTTTCTGGAAACATACTGGCTAGAGAGCTAAGTTAAGTTCAGGTATAAGAAAATAAAGTTACATTTTTGCACTCTGAGTCTGTTAACTGAAATTCCAGATATGCTAGACTAAAAGTTTAAGAGACCCTGTTTGAATACTCTTTTAGGCACTGCAGAGTTAAGAATGAACAGAGCCCAACCTCTATCCTAATGAGATTCTTGATCTAATTGAAAGATAGATATCGGCGAGAAAAACAATTAATTATAGGGATGTGATCATAGCAATCACAGAGGTATTCACTGGGGACTAGGGGAGAAGAGAGTAGGAAGTGCTGAACTTCCAGAAAATATAAGAAGGCATCAGAGAGCAGGTAAAAGCCTTCCAAAGGCAGAGAGAACTGCACATAGCAGAACACAGAGTCATGAAGAGCCATGGCAGAGTCTGGGACCCGAAAGCTATTTATGAGGGCTGAACTCTGAGCTGCATGAGAGATGACAGACGGAAAGCAAGGCAGGGGACAGATCTCACACAGCTTTATCTGCATTGCTAAGGATTCTGGACTGGATAATCTCTAGTCAATGAGGACACATTTAAGCACAGAAGATGGTCCCAACCACATTTCAGAATGACTGCTCTGATGACAGAGGGGAGGATGGATTATAGGGGAAAAAAGCTGAAGGCAAGAAACTTGTGGGAAGGCAATTTAAAAGGTCTAGATGAAAGACCAATTACTAGAAAAGGATATCATATTTGCTATAGTAGAGGGTCAGTGAAAAAAAAAGAAACCCTCAGTATGGATTGACACAATAGCTACAACAATGCACTCAAACAGAGCAGCAATCATAAAGATGGCACAGGACCAGGCAACGTTTCGTTCTGTTACACATAAGGTCGCCATGAGTCAGAGCCAACTCAGTGGCAATCAACAACAACAAAAACAGATGAGAAATCATGAACTAAGAAAGTGACAAAGAAAATCCACAAGGCTGAACCAATAAATCCTGAACAGAAATAGTAGGATTTGGTTGGTTACCAGTAGGGTTTTGAGGAGGAAGGAGGAAAGAGTTTCTTGATTTGGGTGCAATTCACTAACACTGGGAAAACAAAAGGTTTGTCATGTGTATAAGGCTTCTCCAGAGAAACAGAAACAATAGGGGATAAACATATATAAAGAGATTTATTTTAAGGAACTGGCTCATGCGATTGTGGGGGCTGACAAATCTGAAATTGGTAGGGCAAGCCGGCAGGCTGGAAACTCCTGGAGGAGTTCTTTGTTGTAGTCTTGAGGGAGAATCTCTTCTCCGAGAAACCTGTTTTTGCCCTTAAAGCCTTCAACTGATTGGATGAGGCCAACACACATTATCAAGGGCAATCTCTTTTACTTAATTTCAACCGTCTGTAAATTTTAAATGCATCTACAAAATACCTTCATTGCAACATCTAGGCTAGTGTTTAACCAAATAATTCGGCATCACAGCTTAGCCAAGGTAGAACATAAACTTAACCATTACACCATGCGTACTGATTAGTGTTAAAAAGCAAAGATCTCACTTTGAGGACGAAGGTGCACCATGGTGTTTTCAATCGCTCATATGCATGTGAAAGCTGGACAATGAATAAAGAAGACTGAAGAAGAACTGATGCCTTTAAATTATGGTGTTGGTGAAGAATACTGAATATACCATTGGCTGCCAGAAGAATGAACAAGTCTGTCTTGGAAGAAGTCCAGCCAGAATGCTCCTTAGAAGGGAGGATGGCAAGACTTTGTCTCACATACTTTGGACATGTTGTCAGGAGGACCGGTCCCTGGAGAAGGACATCATGCTTGGTAAAGTAGACAGTCAGTGAAAAAGAAGACCCTCAATGAGGAAGATTGACACAGTGGCTGCAACAATGGACTCAAGCCTATCAATTGTGAGGATGGTACAGGACCAGGCAGCGTTTCATTCTGCTGTACATAAGGTTGCTATGAGTCAGAGCTGACTTGACAACACACACACACACACTCATATTGATTACCTGTTGCTGTTACCCACAAAATCTATTGCTCTTGCCCACAAAATTTAGCAGCTTCAAATAATCAACATTTATTATATCACAATTTCTACGGGTCAGGCATCTAGGAGAGGCTTAGCTGGCTGGTTCTAGCTCGGGGTCTGTCATGAGATTGCAGTCAACATGTTGGCCAGGTAGCCTTGCTTCTTCTTTTTTTGTTCTCTTATGTTTTCTTAAGTTTTGTTTGGCATATTTGTTTGAAAAACCGGTTGGTTGATTCAGGGGAATCTTTCTTAGATTTTTGCTTGATCGTTTGGTTAAGAGTGACATTTAGTAACTCTTTTGGTGATCTGCTGTTTAGGTCCAGATTCAGGCGTTTGAAACATTAAAGAGGTAATTCTATTTTCAAAGAGCTCCGAGCCACTATAAGTCGCAAAAATTCGGGCACGGGTAGACCAGTAAAAGCCATTAAGGTGGTTGCCGGCACTCATCACGATCGTTAAAGTCTCCTGTGACAGGATAAGGTGATGGCGAGACACGCTTAGAGCACTAGACTGCCTGCCACCCCCAAGAAAATTCTTGTGCAACGAAGGTACACATGGGTCTAAGCAAAACACTGTCCAAACCCTGCGGGGTTCCTCGTTAGGCTTCTTTTTGTGGCTTGGAGAAAATCTGGAAAACAGTGCTCTATTTTGCCAAATTCGCAGGGGGAGGTGGCAGCTCCTGACCTGTGTTATGAAATTTGCAGGGAGAGGTGGTAGTTTTGTATTTTTACGATATAGTTTCTCAGTGAAGAATCACAATGTTAAAATTAAAATCATCAGTAGCTACTTTACTTGCCAATTGGAGGAACTAGAATATTTAAGGTCTAAAATAAGAGACTTGGTATCCAGCCAACAGAATGCATTAAGTTCAAAAAGAAGGAAACCAAAAGCTTAAACCTTAGAGCTTAACATCTTTGATAAATGAGACTGGATTTTCCCCCGACTACTGAGACTCTGGTCTGGGGTTCATATTTAAAAATGCTATAAACTGAGTATACTAGAAGTAATTTGTAATTTTAGTGACCACTTCAGGAAAATGAGCTTAAATTTGTGTTGTCCTTTCTTTCTTCTTTAGGAACTTTGCTTGATGCTCAGGTTTTGTAAAAGGGTCTAATATTCCTCCATCTGATGCTCTGACAAGTTCATAAGTTTTCTCTAGAATCTGTTTTTTCCGTTGAATTGAGTCAATCTTACCAAAAATTGCTGTATACACTTTAAGAAACTCGAATCCCCATATCCTTGTTTTGTGTGGTATTGTTTTGTGAGTTTATGTGGTTTTTCTGTCTCCTTTTGTTGTCTCTAAGTTTCTGTCTTGTATCAGGTTGGAGGCTATGGTTAAGAATTGGTGTTGTTTGTAAGGCTGTCTTAGAACTTCAGTTCTTTCCTCATACAAGAACAACTGCATCTTGTGTCTGTTTTATGATTTAGATTTAATAGGTACTTAGAAAAACTTTGATATAAATTGGTCTATTTTAAAAGTACACTAAGATCTTTATGTTCTACACTATGTTAATCTTAAAAGCAAAACCTTTCTAAGTAATCTAAGCTAGATGTTATATTAAATGTGTTTTATTTAAGGGAAAAAGAATAATTTTGTCTTAAAGTAAAAGTAGCAGTTGCAAAATAGAAAAAAAAATTATCTGTTGCTCTTCAAAATGCCTAGGTAAACTTAAACATATGTAAATGTCTTCCCTGGGCAAGATCAGGCCTCCTCAGCCCCCAGCCCCCAGTCTCCAAGGTCCTATAGGTCTGGGGAAGCTTTTGAAAGACCCCTTCCAACTAGGTGGAGACACTTTTTTTAAGACAAAAGATAAGAAAAATTACTGCTTTGGTATAGTTATCAGAAATTGGGTGGATCTCAGTCATGAAAGAACTGTGAACAAGTTCTCTCTATTGTAGGGGAAATTTAAGACGCCAAACAATAGAAATCACAATGAGATACACCTGAAATGGCCTGGAAAAATGTTTCCAACAGCAGCCAGAGACTTAAGGTTACATCCCTATCAATGAATTGGTCAGTTGAGCAGGGACTTAGTGATTTCCAAAGCTAGTTGATAAAATCTTTAAGGGCCAAAATTAGATTGGGTAAAATATGAGAAATAGTAAAAGTTAACTGAAAATTAGAATATTTAAACAGACCTTCTTTAAATTACAGTTATGTTTTATGATATATAGATTTAAAATAATTCCCAAGACATTTTAGGTAACTTATTGATGTTAAATTGGGTTAACAAGTATTTGTCATAATTTAAGCTTATATACTTTTGCTTTTTATGGCCACAAGAGGAAGGATACATATACGTGTATATTTGGGTCTGCTAATGAGTGTGTTCATTTTTGCCATTTAAAGGGATGCACTATAAGAGGTATGCAACAAAGACAACATTTAAGAGATTTATTGAAAAGAAATTTATTTGATATTGTCAAAAGTTTTATCTGTCTGACTAAAGTTTAATGGTTTAATTTATGAGATTTTTAGGAGCTTTAATGTTAAATAGCATATAAAACAAAGAATTCGGTTTTTTGCTGTTAAAATAACAAAATTTTCTTTGATTTCTGAGTTAAAGGGTTAATTTATTCTTTGTGTGATCTGCCTTGAAGACAGAGGTTCAGCCTCATTAGAATAAGATTCCTGAGCCAAAAACCAAGCCAGCCGCATGGCTTTTAGAAAAGAAAGCTAAGGTTTTTACTTTAAGATCTTTGGTTAAATAACTTAAGTATTGTTTCACAGTGACCTATAATCAACTCCTGACATTTCTTAAACTACATGGAAAGCCATAAAAGAATTTTTTTAAGGAAAAGTGCTAAAAAGGCTGTTTAACATGTTATAAATTATACGGAATGGTGTTATCAAAATCAAGAGACATGCCTGATTCTCGCTGGATTAAAATTTATGTTAGTATTTCCTCTTATGTTTTTGCCTAATATTACACAGCAAACACATAATGGTATGTCATAATTTTAAGATTATTTCCTCATTGTTAATTTGTCATAATTTTTTTTTTTTTTTTTAATTTAGCATCACCAAAGCCAGTGGTTTGACTGGGGAATTCACATCATTTACCTATGAAGCTTTTTTTATTGCTATTCAGATATTTAGAGATTTGATAATCTTAGTATATTCTTGGTATATACAGACTATGTGGTATTTTGTCCCAAAATTATTACGTATTATATCTGAAGTTCTTTAAAAATAAGGTTAATCATTATATTTAGAAATTTTTTTTAATCTAAAGTGTTTTTTAGCTGATTTTATTTGGCCTTTACATTGCGCTTGTAATAAATTTCTATCAGGTCTTTCACTATTAAGAGTATTATTTTTATAAATTAATCATGGCCATATTCAGTTTTGTCATCTGCAGATGTTTTCACTTTGCTGATTTGCTGAAAACGTTTGACCAAAATATCTCAACAAAAAGAGGGACTATATTGGACTTGTGAAAAAGACTGTGACTAGACTGAATCAAGATTTCCAGAACTCTTATGCAGAAGCTGATGAGTTCACAGACTGCAGCTGATCCAGAATGATGTGGAACAGAAATTAACTACATAAGACTGAGTAAACCAAAGGATAGTATGGGTTTTATGTGGGAATATTGCTGATGTTTTAAGGTCCTACTTTCTGGATAGAAGAAGCCACCTTCCTTTTTCCTAAATTATCTAACTAATGGGTTTAGATATTGTTTAACTCTTGAATTAGAAGTTCCTGTTGGTAAACTTAGCAAAATTGTAACTATCATAACCAGATAAGTGCCTGAAATCTTAGCTATTATTTTACAACATAGAATAGCATTAGATTTCTTAGTCTCTCAAGGAACAGTTTGTAACTTAATAGATAAACGTTGCTGTATTTATATTAATACTCAATCTGAGGTTTTACAGAATGTAATTATTGCTGATGAAAAACAGTTAATAATGCTGCTTATGTATAGGCAAACAGCTCATGAGATTTGTTTCCTTGGTTCAAAGACCTTAGGGTCATGGTTTCATCGGTTATTTCAGACAATTGGCCTAATATTATTCTTAGTGTTTCTGTTTTACTTCATAGTTTGCTATATGGTGCCTGGGATCTTAAAAACCAATAATGCCCAATTACCATTTATTGAGCGTTTTTCCAATTTTTTGTCTGTATTTTCCATGAATTTGTCTATTTTTTCCTCATGTTTGTCAGCTTTTTACATCAGTTCTTGGGGAATTCCGAGTATTAGAGATTTGAATTCCCGATCAGGTAGTTCTAGTGCATTTTCTTCCACAGGAGAGTCATCTGGTGTTTT
>NW_004443976.1:68832-211159 GCF_000243295.1 Trichechus manatus latirostris | reverse complement strand
TTTGCTGGTCTCTGATAGGAGTCCAAGATGGTGGATCCGCACTGCATTTGCTGGTAGGGACCTCTGCGTGAATCTCTCCTCACTCTCCATTCTCTGTCAGTTTTCTCACTCCATTTGGTGCTTGTCTGAGTTCTTTATCTCTTCATTTGATGTTTTAGGGTTTCAGGATTGTATTCTCTGTTCGGCTTAGTTTTTTGGATCTTTGCTGTGGAGGGACGGCGTGGTGCTTCTGCCTAGAGCGCCATTTTGCCGGAACTATTATTGAGCATTTTTGATAAAAGATTCTATAGCAAGATCATGATCCCAAGGAAAAAATGATGACAGAGTTGTATGTAATTCTCCTGGAATCCAGATTTCTGGCTTTCATGGAGGTTGGGGCACCCCACACAGGCCATCGTCTTTGAGTGTCCTTTTGAACCTCAAATTTTGGGGAAAAAAACAAACAAAACTAGTTTCTGAAGCTACTTTTGAGTCAAACAATAATCCAGATAAACTAGTAAGACCATTTTACTCTGGGCATTGTGCTTTTTTTTTGAAGAATTCAGTCTGTTTTAGGAAACTTACTTCAAAGCTCAGACTGAGAGGTATGTTTAGGGTAAATTAGTAATCAGTTTAATTAGTCTTCAAGACAGTGTCGTATGAAATACCTGTCTAACATTTGTAATCAAACTGTCAACCCTCTTACTATGCAGAAAATTATCTATCTTAAAGAAACGGTGTTCTCAGGAGATCAACCTCATGGCTCAGACTCCATTTTGTCTTAGGTTCCACTTCTGCTTCTGAGAAAGTGACCCATGACTGTTGATAGGTAAACCAACGAGGGACAGCTCACCCTTGGGAAGAACACTTAGTATGTTTTAAACAGACTAACTGAAGACCTCCTACAGGAGAGGTCCCTCCTGTATTATCTTGCTAATCATTAATTCTCTAATGAAAACTTGGTTGTCACATGTAAATTTTTCTATAGCTTCTGTTTCCTCTAGACAAACTTTATATGCTCCTTATAGATATATATTTTTCTGTGGTAGGTCCAACCATACTAGTTTAGATGATCTTTTCCAACTGATAGTAAAATTATGTGGACAATTGCTTGTTTAGATTCCTGATAAATGCATGGGCAATGTACTTTGGGAACTTTAGATATTCATAGTAAGGATACTAGTAAATACTGGAAAGGTAATGTTAATTTGTTATCCATTGTAAAACGAGAATCAGGAGAAAACCAGCTGGTCCAACACTCAGAGTATGGTTGGCAGTTTTAATTCCTACTCATGGTATAATTGAATTGGAGAAATATTTAAGAAATTTCTCAATCACTATGGGACAAATAGCAGACGAAGTTGTTAGTCAGATGCAAGCACAACAGTGATCTCTGATCTCATAAGCCAAGGTGACATAAGATAAAATAACCTTAGATTTCTTTTATTAGTCTAAGAAAGTATAGTCTGTGCTGTAGAATTAGACAGCAAGCTACTTGGTTACACACTGTAACACCCTTACAAATACCAGATTTATTTGGTTGGTTACCATCAGGAATAAGTACACGGGCTAGATCACTACCGCAAGGGATGATAATATTCTTAGTTTGCATTCTGATAGTATTAGGTATATTAAACTTATCTTCTATTGTCTTGCGTATTTAAAAGGCAAAGAAAAGCCTCGGGAAGAAATGTTGTACATTGAGTCCAATCACTCCAGGAATGCAATTGATGAGAACATCGCTCTTATTTAATAACCTGGTGAAGAACCAGATGGTATCTGGTGGAAAACCAGCACCATGAATTTAAAGAACCTGCCATGGTAGCCACCTAGGAGTTCAGCTAAGTCCAGGTACTGATAATCGATGTGTTATCTCCAATCTCTGAGAAAAAGGAGGAAATGATTTAGAAAATAATACTGGAATCATTTATTCCCTCTCCTTGAGAATAGAGAATGTGACCAAGCTGGAGCTGGGCTCACAAGGACTCACAAGGACACATCCACTGAGCACTGAGATAAAGACAATAGATGGGACAATCTTGGAAATTATCTTTTAGGGAATAAAAATATCTTTCAGGAAACCTTTCACCTAAAGCCAATCAAACAGAACACAAAAGATTTTCCACTCTTAACTTTTTCTATTAGCCTTTAGTGAACAGAAATTTGTTGGACCAATAAAGACCCTCCTGACTGTCGTTACCAAAACCTGTACCAATGATTGTTAAGAAAGATGATTCAAAATGTAAGATCACAATTTCTAGCCAATCTGTGAAAAGGTAAAGCTTTCAATGGTTTTGTCCATTTGTAATATTTATACTGATGACTCTACTGTTCCCTGGACTGGGGCAGACATAGCGATGGCACGCTTGTCTGTTTTCCCATTCTTGCCTATTCTGTAATATTCTTTGGACTTTCACAGATATGACTCTAGCAGCATGCTTGTCGTTTTCCCATTTTTGTCTGTTTTGTGATATTTCCTTGGACTCGGGCAGACATGGCTCTGGCAGCATGGTTGTCCATTTCCCACTTTTGCTTTTTTGAACACATGCCAAATAAAACTTTCTTTTTTCTTTAAAAAAAAAGACGTTGGCCAGGGCTGAAGTCATGCGAAGGCTTGACTGGGACTCAAGGATCCATTTCTGAGTTCACGCACATGCCTGGCAAATCAGTGCTAGTAATCGGCAGGAAGTCTCCGTTTCTTGCCAAGTGAGCCTCTCCACAGAGTTGTTTGGATACCTGCCCAATATGGCAGTTGACTTCCCCCAGTGCAAGTGATCTAAGACAGAAAGCCAGGAGGAAGCCATGATATCCTTAATGACCTAGGCCCTGAAATCTGACACACCATCATTTCTGCCTTATTCTATTTGTTAGAAGTGAGTCACTACATTCAGCCCAGGCTCAAGATGAGAGGAATTAAACTCCACCTCTTGAAAGGAAAAGTACCAAAGAATTTGTGGATATATTGTAAAATTATCATATCATAGAAGTACATAATCAGTTCAGTTCATGCTGAATTTGAAACTCCTGAGACACTCAACTGGAGACGTCCAGCAGGCAGATGGCCATACTATTAAGATGGTTATTGATGACTTCAGCAAGAACCAAGTCCATATGACAGGGTGAGAAGAAAGGTCACAGAGAATTAAGAAGAAAATGAAAGATAAAGGAAGTGGAGTTCAGCTCAGCTGTGAAAGGAAGTCAACAGGCAGAGACTGGAGTAGGGGATTTTGGTGGACTTTTTTTTTTTTTTTTAAGATAGGTGGCTTATGAGTGTGTTTATAAGTAGAGGGAGAAGAAAACAGTAGAACAGGAGAAGTCAAAAATATAAATGAGTAGGAGATAGTTGACATAGGTCCTGGCAGAATCCCTTGCCTGTTGGGCTGGAGGAGGGACATCCCTTAACTTGAGAGAAAAGGAAAGAAAGAACGAATGTTAGGTAGTGTGGCTCTGTCTCAAGGGCCACTGGATACGCAACAAACTGTGTGGGCACAGATGCCACCCCACATTGAGAAATACATCTCAAATCAGTTTAGTCATTACCTGAGCCTACCTACATTCTCTCTCTTTTCTTGGTAAAACAAAACAAAACAAACTTTATTTTTAGAGCAGTTTTAGATTTACAGGAAAACTGCTCAGAAAGTACAGAGTTCCCACTTACCACCCCCAACACACACACACACACACACACACACACACACACAGTTTTCTCAATTATTCACATCTTGAATTTGTGACACATTTGTTATAATTGATGAATGAATATTAATACATCATTATTAACTAAAGTCCATAGTTTACATTAGGGTTCTCTCTGCGCAGTACAGTTCTATGGGTTTTGACTGAGGACTTGATGGCAACTAATAACAGCATGGATTTTGACAAATACATATTATGTATCCACCATTAAAGTATCATGCAGAATAGTTTCACTGTCCTAAAAGTGCCTTGTGCTCCACCTATTCATCCCTCCCTGCATTCCCCTGAACCCTCTGCAACCACTGATCTTTCAACTGTCTGTAATTTTGCCTTTTCGAGAATGTCATATATTTGGAATCATATAGTATATAGCTTTTTCAGTCTGGCTTCTTTCATTTAGCAATATGCATTTAAGATTCCTCCATGTCTTTTCTTTTGAGCAGTTACCATGGTGACAATTGACATTAATGGCTATTTAAATTCATATATTTTATTAAACACGATATTAATGAAATTATTTTTTAAAGAGTAAAATGACTAACCTAGTAATATTTAACTACTATTCATTAAGCAACTATTATAGGTCAAATACATTTCTGGGTTTTTTTTTTTTTCACTTGAATTATCATATTTAATCCTCAAAAGATCACTATGAGCCAGGTATTATTTTTTCTCCCTCTGAGAAATTGAGGAAACTGGAGATCAGAGAGGTATGTAATCTGCTCAAGACCATACAAACTGTGTTGAAAACCTGAGATTTGCACAGGATCTTGTCTAACTCCAAAGTCCATGCTTTTTCTATTTTACCAAACTTACTCTCTAATAACAGGCAACTAATGTTAAGTTTAACTATACTGACCTCCTATCAGATGTTGCCCTCAAGGGCAACACCATACTGCTTTGTTTTCTCCATAGAACTTATCAAAACCTGATGTTTTCCTGATTGCCTATCTCCCCCACGAGATTATAAGCTCAATGAGAGCAGGGTTCTTGCCTGTTTTGTTCCCTGCTGATCATCAGTACATAGAACATTGTCTATCATAAGGCAGGTAACCAACAAATATTTTTTGACTTAGTAAATGAATAGAAAAAATCAAATGAACAAAAAGCATGAAAACAAGTATTTATATAAACAATTTTTAAAAGAAAGCACTTGATAAGTTTAAGACAATTTAACTTGTAAGTTTTTAAAACAAATACTCAAGTGCTTATTTGGGACATATTGTGCTGTGTTTTTTATGCAAACTACTTCAGGAAAGCAGTTAGAAAACATGTACGATCATAATAACAAAAATGTGCTTCTATAACTCTGCAATTATGCCTAAAGAAGTTCCTCTTTAGCAGCACATGCATACATTAGTTTGGTAATTTTTTTTTTCCTGGAGAATATCCATAGTGAGTTTATTTGTCAACAGAAGGAGGCTTACTAAGGTGAAGCTGTCAAGTATGACCCAAAGTTGGAGCAGTTAGTGTCAATATATTCCAGAACTATAAAAACACCCTCATTTCCTCTGCCAATCCTGCAAAATTCATTTCTTGTATCACTGGGGAGACAGAGTAACAGAACGTAGAATGAGCAACCAAAATTCCTTACTTCTACTAGCAATATCAATTCAAAGGAAGTAAATTAACAGATCCTAACAATGAATATCAGACTATGCTCAGAAAAAATCATATGAAACATCTTACTGTAAAAATACTATCAAAATCTTCTAACATGACTTCTCTCCAAAGTAAGAAACTTTATTGAATTAGTATCTTTAAAAATATTATAAGCTTGAAGTTTAAAAAGTGTGATACTGGGAAATAAATAGACACACAGATCAATGGAATAGACAAAGAATTAGGTCCAAACACATATACAAATTTAATATATGATAAAGTTGGCATTCCAAAGTAAAGAATGAATGTATTCAATAAATGGTAATGAGACAGCTGGACAGGCATCTGGAAAAAAATATAGTTGGACCCACTACTTTACTCCTCACACCACAAGTGACTCCAGCAGTACCAAATATTTAAAAGGAAAATCTGAAATAATATAATTAGCAGAATACAGGAGAATCTTTAGAGTCCTAGAGTGGACAAAGTCTTTCTATTTATAATATAAAAACTCAGAAGCTATAAAAAAATCATCTACATACAAAACAAATCTTTCTGCATATCTAAAACACAGCACAAGAACAGTTAAGTGAATGTAGTTGAATGAACTGGGGGGAAAAACACTGCTTATTCATATCCAAAGAGCTAACTTTCCTATATACAAAGGGTGCCTACAAACCCATGAAAAACCCACCATTAGCCCAAAATGAAAATGTGCAAAGGTAGTGAACAGAGAGTTCCCAGAAAATACAAATGGCTTTTCAACACACGAGAAGATGCTCAACCTCACTTTTAATAAAGGAAATGCAAACTACAACTATGAATCTATTTTATCTACCAAAATGGCAAAAAAAAAAATCCCAGAAGACCTGATAAGACAACAGCAGAAGATGTAATAGACACAAATAGAGGAAAATAATAACACCATTACATGATGAAAATTACATGAGAAACAACAAGAAGTGAAATTGAAATCCTGAAAAAGTGAAATAAAGGGCTTGTTTGAGAAAAAGCACATGGAATATATACGAAGAAAAGCAAAAATGAAACTGATAAGAACAGGATGAGATATTGAAGATAAAGATCCGATATACACATGATCGCTAATTGTTAAGAAGAGAACAAAACAAATGCAATAGTAAAAATATTAAAGATACAATAGAGGAAAATTGAAATCAAGTAATAGGTGCAATTGAGACAAGGACATATCCTGGCAAAGTTAACTGCTCTTTGACGAAGAAATAACCTACCAACAACAAGGCAGAAAAAGCAGGAGATCCATATGGGGAAAAAAGTTGGACCATCTGCAGTCTTCTCCACAACGTTAGAGATGGAAGAGAAAACAGCAATGGCTATGGAGTGTTGAGGGAAAAAAGCAACTCAAGAACTCTTCACCAAGTTAGAATGCTGCTTATACTTAAAGAAAACAAAAAGTCATTTTAAAATATGAAAGACTTTAGGGATTATACCAGTAAAGACTCCTTTAGAAAAATGTAGTCATAATTCAGCCAACAAGCCAACCATGAGGGCAGTGGTGGTTCAGTGGCAGAATTCTTGCCTCCCATGAGGTAGACTTGAGTTTGATTCCTAAACAATGCACCATAAGCACAGCCACCACCCATCTGTCAGTGAAGGCTTGCATGTTGCTACGTTGAACAGGTTTCAGTGGAGCTTCCAGACTAACACAGACTAGGAAGAAAGGCCTAGTGATCTTCTGAAAAATTAGCCAATGAAAACCTTATGGATCACTGCATGGCATCACTATGAGTTCGGGGCCAACTTGACAGCAGCTAACAACAATCCAGCCAGTCAAAAGGTGAATGTAAATACTGCAGTCATTAATGGAAAATTCACAGCATGAAACCATTCTGCATCTACCGACAATGCTTGCCTCGTTTTTTCTGCAACAATCCAACTGATTTCCCTTCTTCCACTCTTATCTCCTATAGACTACTCTCAACATAGCAGATAGAATAACAGAGCCTCCAGTGGCTCCCCATCTCACTAAGGCTAAAAGTTCAAGTTCTTCAGTAGTCCACTAGGCCCTTCAAAATCTGTAGTCCTGCATGCCCAACCACCTCTGTGACCAATCTCTTACACTCCTCTGGCGACCCTGGCCTCCTCCTCACTGCTCTCCTTCACATCAAGCATGCTCCCCCTTAGGGTCTTTGCTCTGGCTGCTTCCTCTGCCTGGAATGGTTTAACTCCTTCATCTACTTTAGGTCTTGGCTCCAAAGTCACCTTCTCAATGAGGCCCTCCCTGGTCACCCTATTTAAAATTCTAACCCACCTCTCCTGGCACTCAGGATCTCAACTTATTCTATTTTTATTTTGTTTCTATAGTTTAGCATATGTTACCTTCTAACATACTATACTGCCAGACGAACAGACAAATCTGTCTTGGAAGAAGTACATCCTCCTTAGAAGCGAGGATGGCGAGACTTTGTCTCACATACTTTGGACATGTTATCAGGAGAAACAAGTCCCTGGAGAAGGACACCATACTTGGTAGAGTGTCAGCAAAAAAGTGGAAGACCTTCAACGAGATGGATTGACACAGTCACTGCAACAATGGGCTCAAACATACCAACGATTGTGAGGAAAGTACAGGACCAGGCAGTGTTTTGTTCTGTTGTGCATGGGTACCCTGTGAGTCAGAACCAACTCGATGGCACCTAACAACAATAACAACATATAATTTACTCATTTATTAGGTTGTTTGTCACCCCTCTAGTATGTAAGTCTATAGAAGCCGCAGTCAAGAAATCAAACAACTTACTGAATTGGACAAAACTGTTACAAAAGAACTCTTTTTTAAATTTATTTTTGGCGGCAATATACACAACCAAACACACATCTATTCATAATTTCTACACGTGTAGTTTAGTGAAGAAATTGAAAATTTTTATCAACTTCTGCAGTCTGAAATTGACTGAACATGCAATCAGGATGCATTGATAATTACTGGTGATTGGAATGTTAAAGTTGGAAACAAAGAAGGATCGGTAGTTGGAAAATATGGCATTGATGATAAAAAAGATGCCGGACATCGCACAATGGAATGCTGCAAGACCAAGGACTTCCTCATTGCAAATATCTTTTTTCAACAACATAAATGGCAACTATACACGTGGACCTTGCCAGATGGAATACACAGGAATCAGGTCGATTATATCTGTGGAAAGAGACGATGGAAAAGCTCAGTATCATCAGTCAGAACAAGGCCAGCGGCTGACTGTGGAACAGACCATCAATTGCTCATATGCAAGTTCAAGTTGAAACTGAAGAAAATTAGAACAAGTCCACGAGAGGCAGAGTACGACCTTCAGTATATCCCACCTGAATTTAGAGACCATCTCAAGAATAGATTTGATGCTTTGAACACTAATGACTAATGTCGAGTTGTGGAATGACATTAAGGACATCATACATGAAGAAAGCAAGAGGTCATTAAAAAGACACAAAAGAAAGAAAAGAACAAAATGGATGTCAGAAGAGATTCTAAAATTGGCTCTTGAACACAGAGTATCTAAAGCGAAAGGAAGAAATGATGACGTAAAAGAGCTGAACAGAAGATTTCAGAGGGCAGCTTGAGAAGACAAAGTAAAGTATTATAATGACATGTGCAAAGACCAGGAGATAGAAAACCAAAAGAGAAGAACATGCTCAGCATTTCTCAAGCTGAAAGAACTGAAGAAAAAATTCCAGCTTCGAGTAGCAATATTGAAGAATTCTACAGGGAAATACTAAATGATGCAGGAAGCATCAAAGAAGATGGAAAGAATACACAGACTCACTGTACCGAAAAGAATTGGTAGATGTTCAGCCATTTCAGGAGGTAGCATATTATCAGGAATGGATGATACTGAAGGAAGAAGTCCAAGTTGCACTGAAGGCACTGGCGAAAAACAAGGGTCCAGGAATAGATGGAATACCAATTGAGATGTTTTTCAGCAAATGGATGCAATGCTGGAAGTGCTCACTCATCTATGCCAAGAAATTTGGAAGACAGCTACCTGGCCAACTAACTGGAAGAGATCCATATTTATGCCTATTCCCAAGAAAGGTGATCCAACTGAACACAGAAATTATTGAACAATATCATTAATATCACATGCAAGTAAATTTTGCTGAAGATCATTCAAAAGCAGTTGCAGCAGTATATAGACAGGGAACTTGCAGAAATTCAAGCTGGATTCAGAAGAGGATGTGGAACCAGGGATATCATTGCTCATGTCAGATGGATCCTGGCTGAAAGCAGAGAATACCAAAAAGATGTTTACCTGTGTTTTACTGACTATGCAAAGGCATTCAACTGCGTGGATCCTAAGAAATTATGGATAACATTGAAAAGAATAGGAATTCCAGAACACTTAATTGTGCTCATGAGGAACCTGTACATAGATCAAGAGGCAGTCGTTCAAGCAGAACAAGGGGACAACTCATAGTTTAAAGTCAGGGAAGGTGTGCATCAGGGTTGTATCCTTTCACCATACTTATTCAATCTGTATGCTGAGCAAATAATCCAAAAGCTGGACTATACAAAGAAGAATGTGGCATCAGGATTGGAGAAAGACTCATTAACAACTTGCGATATGAAGACGACACAACATTACTTGCTAAAAGCCAAGAGGACTTGAAGCACATACTGATGAAAATCAAAGACCACAGCCTTCAGTATGGATTACACCTGAACATAAAGAAAACAAAAATCTTCACAACTGGTCCAATAAGCAACATCATGATAAATGAAGAAAACATTAAAGTTGTCAAGGATTTCATTTTACTTGGATCCACAATCAACACCCATGGAAGCAGCAGTCAAGAAATCCCTACGACGCATTGCATTGGGCAAATGTGCTGCAAAAGACCTCTTTAAAGTGTTAAAAAGCAAAGACGGCATCTTGAAGACTAAGGTGCGCCTAACACAAGCCGTGATGTTTTCAATGGACTCATAAGCATACGAAAGCTGGACGATAAATAAGAAAGACCAAAGAAGAACTGATGCCTTTGAACTATGGTGTTGGCAAAGAATATTGAATATACCATGGACTGCTAAAAGAACAAACAAATCTGTCTTGGAAGAAGTACAACCAGTATGCTCCTTAGAAACAAGGATGGCCAGATTACCTCTCACATACTTTGGACGTATTACCAGAACGGACCAGTCCCTGGAGAAGGACATCATGCCTGGTGAAGTAGAGAATCAGTGAAAAAGGGGAAGACCCTCAACGAGATGGATTGACACAGTGGCTGCAACAATGCGCTTAGGCATAATGATTGTGAGGATGGCACAGGACTGGGCAGTGTTTTGTTCTGTTGTACATGGGGTCACTATGAGCAGGAATTGACTCAATGGCACCTCACCTCAACATAACAGTTCAACGACACTGGTTACATACTTCACATTGTGTCACCATTCTATCTACCCATATTGTTTCATCATCAATTTAGATCTCTTCCCCTTAAAATTCTCATCTGTGCTTTAGATTAACTGTTGTCAATGTGAACTCATACAGATATTTCTTTATAAGAGCGTAATGCTCAAGGCAAACGTTTTTAACTGAGCTAAATACTTCGTTTAATGATGGTTTCATGGTAAAGTTTTGGTTCAAGATTTAAAGATTATTTCTGGGCAATAGATTCAGGGGTTCCCTCAGTCTCAATGGATCCAGTAAAGTCTGGTTTCCATACGAATATGAAGTTCTCTTCCACCAGTTTCCTCCTTTAGATCATGTCCATATACTGGATCCATATATATGGTCGCTGTGAGTTGGAATTGATGGCAACAGGTTTGATTTTTTTTTTTTTTGGTGGGGGGCGGTGATCAAAATGTTCAGTAATGGTAGCCAGGAATCATACATTTCTTCTAGACTCACGGTGAAGGAGACAGTATTTCACGCAGGGCTTCAAACCGGCTCAAACCTGTTCAGTCACGGCTGATGAAGTAAAACAGGAACACACCCAAAGTTTTACAAGTTGGCAGATTCGGCAGGGTGCCTGGAATGGGAAAAATTACGGGTCGAAGCCCTGGAATGGGAGACTCAGATGAGGTGTAATGAGCCCTTTCAGGAGGCTGACGTGTGAGACTAGATTATTGACAGGCCTATCAGAGAGAGATACAAATTCAAAGCGACTCAGTCAGCTGCCATTTCTGAGCAGGGGACAGCCATCTTTGAACAGGGCAGCGCTGTTTCAGACTGTGCTCAAAATAATCTCAGGGCAAGAGATTTGGTTGCTATGCAATGCATAGGCTGCCCTTGTTCTCTAAGATGGAGATCAAGTTTCTAGCAGGGATTTCACCTGTACTTTTCCCTGTTCTGGCTATCTTTCTGGTTCACTGCAACTTTAAAAATTCAGGTCTGTTCTGGGGACGTTTCCTCGGCCATGATTGAACCTGGCCGACCCAGTTCGAAGCCCTGGTTCATGGAGGCAATTGCAGTTCATTTCCTTCTTCAATTCCTGGATCTCCTTCTTCCTCTGCTGCTCCAGGTGAATAGAGACCAGCTGTTGTATCTTGGGTGGCCTTGCAAGCTTTTAAGACCCCAGGCGCTACTCACTGAACTAGGAAATAGAACACTTTAAAAACGGTAGGCCAATTGATGGGATAGGGTCATGAAGCTGTGACCCTAAACCTTTGAACCAAGAAAACTAATCCCGTGAGGTATTTAATTGCACCTAAGTAGTATCAACAAGTGCAGCCTTTTTGTTGTTGTTGCTGTTGTAGTTGTAAAATTGTATAAAACAACTGATTTGCTGATACTCGTGAAGAGGGTGCTTCTTAGCTCAAATAGATACATGAGACTAAATGGGCAGCTCCTGTCCGGAGGCAAGATGAGAAGGCAGAAAGGGATAGGAGCTGGTTGAATGGACACAGAAAATCCGGGGTGGAAAGTAGGGGTGTCCTGTCACAGTATAGGGAGAGCAACTAGGGTCACATAGCAATGTGTGTATAAATTTTTGTATGAGAAACTAACTTGAATTGTAAACTTTCACTTAAAGCACAGTAAAAAAATTGATTTGCCATTTTGCCCTTTTTTTCTGGTGAACTCTGTGATAACAGCTGCATTTGTCAAGCTGTGTAACCATTACCCTTAGTCGATGCCAGTTTTCCCATCACCATAGACAAAAATTCACTACTTCCCAGAGAGTGATTTCTCCTCTCCCTTCCCTCTCCTGCCCCGGGTAACAACTAGTAACCATTGGTCTCTATTCTTGGTTTTTCATATAAGTGAAAGCATATAATATTTGTCCCTTTGTGATTGACTTATTTCACTCAGCATGTCTTCGAGGTTCATCCACCTTGTAGTGTGTATCAGGACTTCATTTTTCTTTAAGGCTGAGTAGTATTCCATTTTATGTATGTACTACAGTTTATCCATTCATCTGTTGGTGGGCATCTGAGTTGTAACCACCTTTTTGCTATTGTGAATAATGCTGCAATGAACATTGGTGTACATATGTCTCTTTGTGTCAATACTTTTAGGTCCCTAGGATATATACCTAGAAGTGCAATTGCTGGGCCATATGGTAGTTCTATTTCTAATTTTTTGAGGAATCACCATACTATTTTCCACAACGGTTGTACCATTTTACATTCCCATCAGCAGTGGATAAGAGTTCCAATCTCCCCTCAACCTTGCCAAAATATGTTTTCTTTTTTTCTTAATCATCGCTATTCAGGGGTGAGGTGGTATCTCACTATAGTTTTGATTTGCATTTCTCTAATGACAATGAGCATCTTTTCATGTGTTTGTTGGCCGCTTGAATATTCTCTTTGGTGGTGTCTATTCATGTCGTTTGCCCATTTTCTGATTGGGTTATTTGTCTTTTTATTGTTAAGTTGTTAAGTTTATTGTTAAGTTTTATATATATTTTGGATATTAGACCCTTCATCCTATATATCATTCCCCAAAATATTTTTTCCAATCTGTAGGTTTTTTTACTCTTTTGATAAAGTCTTTTGATGAACGTATTTAATTTTTATGAAATCCCAGTATCTATTTTGTCTTCTGTGGTTCATGCATTTATAGTTGTATTTGACAATCTATCATTTAAAAAAAAAAAAAAAACTAAGTCCCATAGTTTTGCCCCTATGTTTCCTTCTAAAAACTTTATGGTTGTAGCTTAAATATTTAGGTCCTTGATCCATTTTGAATTAGTTTCTGTGTATGATGTGAAGTATGGATCCTGCTTCATTTTTTTGCATGTGGAAATCCAGTTTTGCTGGCACCATCTGTCCAAGAGACTGTTCCTTTTCTTAATGCATGGACTTAGAAACCTTGGCAAAGATCAGTTGATCATAGATGTATGTTTTTATTTCTGGGCTCTCAATTCTATTCCATTGGTATATGTGTCTATCATTAAACCAATACCAGCTTGTTTTGATTAATGTAGCTGTATAGTATGTTTTGAAGTAGGGAAGTGTGAAGCCACCTTTGTTTTTCTTCAAAATTCCTTTGGTTATTTGGGACCACTTGCTTTTCCATATAACACTGGGATTAGTTTTTCCACTTCTATAAAAAATGTTGGAGTTTTGATCAGGACTGCACTGAATATGTATCAAATCTATATTACTTTGGGTAGTATTGGCATTTTCACATTAAGTCTTCCAATCCATGAGCATAGAACGTCTTTCCATTTATTTAGATTCCTTTAGTCTCTTGCAGGAGTGTTTTATAGCTTTTACTGTATAAGTCCTTTACATCCCTGGCTAAGTTTATTCCTGGGTATTTTATTCTTTTAGGTACTATTGTAAATGGAATTATTTCTTGTTTCCTTTTCTGATTTCTCCCTGCTGATATTTTCTGTGTTGATCTTGTACCCTGCAACTTTTCTAAATTATTCTAGAAAATTTCTTGTGGATTTTCTGGGATCTATATATAGGATCATCTCATCTACAAATATAGTTTTACTTCTTCCTTTCCAATCTGGATGCCTTTCATTTCCTTTTCTTGCCTTATTAATGTGGCTAGGAATTCTAGTACAATACTGAATAAAAAAGCAAAAACAAATCCATTGCTATCAAGTCGATCGCGTCTCAGCAATCCTATAGGACAGAGTAGAACTGCCCTACAGGGTTTCCAAAGCTGTCATCTTTATGGAAGCATATTGACACATCTTTCTTCCATACAGTGGCTGGTGGTCAAACAGCCGGCCTTTCAGTTAGCAGCCAAGTGCTTAACCACTGCACCACCAGGGCTTCTTACAATATTAAATAGACGTGGTGAAAGCAGGCATCTTTGTCTCATTCATGTTCTCAGGGGGAACGTTCTCAGTCTTTCCCTGGTTAATGGTTTTTCATAAATGCCTTTAAACATGTTGAAGAACTTCTATTCCTATCTTGTTGAGAGTTATCAGGAAAGGGTGTTGGATTTTATCAAATGCCTTTTCTGCATCTATTGAGATGATCATGTGCTTCTTTTCTTGTTCTATTAATGTGGCATATTACATTGATTTTCTAGTGTTGAACCATCCTTGCATTCCTGGAATAAATCCTACTTGGTTATGGTGTATAATTCTTTTATTATTTGTTGGTTTCTCTTCGCTAGTATTTTATTGAGAATTTTTGCATCTATATCCATGAAGGATATTCGTTGGTCGTTTTTTTTTCTTATGGTATCTTTGGCTTTGGTATCAGGGTAATGCTGGCTTTGTACAATGAGTTAGGCAGTATTCATTCCTCTTCTATATTTTGGAAGAGTCTGAGCATAATTGGTGTTAATTCTTCTCTGAATGTTTGGTAAAATTTTCCAGTGAAGCCAAGTGGTCTGGGACTTTGTTGTTGTTGTTGCCGGAAGGTTTTTGATTACTGATTCAGTCTCTTGTTATGGGTCTGTTGAGATTTTCTATATCTCTTTTTGTGTTAGTTTAGGTAAGTTGTATATTTCTAGATATTTGTCCATTTCATCTAAGTTTTCATGCTTGTTGTAGTACAATTTTTCATAATATTCTGTTAAGATTCTTTTTATTTCTGTTGGATCTGTTGTAATGTATCCAATTTCATTTCTTATTTTGGTTATTTACATACTCTCATGTTTTTCCTTTGTCAATCTAGCTAAAGGTTTGTCAGTTTTATTGATTTTTTTTAAAGAACCAACTTTCTGTTTTGTTGATTCTATTGGTCTTATATTCTCTATTTCTTCTTTGATCTTTTTTGTTTCTTTTCTTCTCATATGTGTGGACTTAGTTTGCTCTTTAGTTCCTCATGTTGTAGAATTACACTGTTGATTAAAGATCTTTCTTCTATTTTGATGAAGGCATTTATTGCTATAAATTCCTCTCTGATGTCTGCCTTTGTTGCATCCCATAGGTTTTGGTATGTGGTGCTTTCATTTACATTTAACTTTTTTTATTTCAAGTTTTTAAAAAAATTTCATTCTTGATTTCTTCTTTGGTCTACCTTTTTTTGTGCATTAGGCAGAAGTTTACAAATTAGTTTCCCATTCGATAGTTCATACATAAAGTGTTCCATGACATTGGTTTCATTCCCCATTATGTGTCAGCACTCTCCCCATTTCCATCCTAGGTACCCTGTTTCCTTTCATTCTGATTTTCTACCCCTTCCAGCGTTCTCATCTTTGCTTTTGGGCATAAGTTGCCCTTTTGATCCAATATAATTGATAGTTCTAATAAGCACGTTCCTCTTGGGCGTTATTGTTTACTTTATCGGTCTGACTATGGTTTGGCTGAAGGGCGGTCTCTGAGAATGGCTTTAGTTCCAGTTCAGAAGAGTGTCTTCAGATAGTAGTCTCTGGGGTTCCTCCAGTCTCTGTCAGACCAGTAAGTCAGGGTGTTTTTTTTTTTGTTTTTTGTTTTTTTGTGAATTTGATATTTTGGTCTACAATTTTTCTCCTGCTCTCTCCAGGACCCTCTGTTGTGACACCATCTAGTTCTTGTGGTCTTGGGGTTGTGTAGGCTGTGGTTCATGTGGCCCATTAGTCCTTTGGACTAATTGCTCCCTTGAGTCTTTGGTTTTCTTCACTCTCCTTTGCTCCAAACAGCAGGAGACCAATAGTTGTACCGTAGATGGCTGCTCACAAGCTTTTAAGACCCCAGACGCTACACACCAAAGATGCAGAACTTTATCTTTGCAAACTATGATGTGCCAACTGACAGATGTCCTGAGTCTATGGTCCCTCACCTTTGAGCCTAGGAAATTCATCCTGTGAGGTGTTTGGTTATGTCTAAGAAGTTGCCCTCACTGTGACCCCTATGTGCTCTATTGTCTATATTAATATATAAGCAGTACCTAGTTATATATTGAGAAATATCCACCACTAAATCTGTGTCTGCAGGTGGGTGTGTTCCCTTACAACCTCCCACACCTGGCATATCTATCTACCTATATATCCACTCATAAATTAATGTTAATACTATTGTTGCAGGACTGTCTGTGCTACAGCAATTACAGTTGTTTCCTTTCGTTCTTGTGTTCCTCTCAGTGTTTTCCCATGCCTTGGTCATGTTTGCTGACTTCCCCCATATTGTATATTGTCTTTTCCTTCATCAATATTAACATGTCTTCTATCTATTTGGTAATTTTTCTTCCCTCTCCCTCCCATCCCTGGTAATCATCAAAGTTTTTTTTTTTTTCTGTGTGTAAACCTTCTCGTTTCTTTATAATAGTGGTCTCATATCATATTTATCCTTTTGTGACTGACTTATTTCACTCAGCATAATGTCCTCCAAATTCATCCACATTGTGTGATAAGTTTCGAGGACTCATCACTATTCTTTATTGTTGCAGTGTTCCATTGTGTTTGTACTACAGTTGATTAATCCACTCATCTGTTGATGGGCCCTTAGGTTGTTTCCATCTTTCTGCTATTGTGAAAAATGCTGTAATGAACATAGATGTGCGTATGTCTATTTGTGGCACAGCTCTTATTTCTTTAGGATATATACCTAGGAGTGGGATTGCTGGGTCATATGGCATTTCTATTTCTAGCTTTTTTAAGGAAGTGCCGTGCCATTTTCAATAGAGGTTGTACCATTTTACATTCCCACCAGCTGTGGATAAGAGTTCCAACCTCCCCAAAACCTCTCCACCACATTTTCTTTTTTTTTTAGTGCCAGTGATATCAGGGTGAGATGGTATCTCATTGTAGTTTTGATTTGCATCTCGCTAGTGGCTAATGATTGTGAGCATTTCTTCATGTGTTTGTTAACTGTCTGAATGTCTTCTTTGGTGAAGTGTTTGTTCATATCCTTTGCCCATTTTTTAACTGGATTGTCTTTTTTTGTGGAGGTGTTGAAATTTTCTATAAATTTCAGAGATTAGACCTTTGTTGGCTATGACATAGCCAAATTTTTTTTCCCAGTCTGTAGATTCTCTTGTTACTCTCTTGGAGAAGTCATTTGATAAGCATAGGTCTTCAATTTTTTAGGAAGTCCCATTTACCTAGTTCATCTTCTGCTGTTTGTGCATTTTTAGTTACCTTTGTTATACTATTTATGCTATATATTAGGGCCCCAAGGTTGTCTTTACTTTCTCTTCCATGATCTTTATCGTTTTAGGTTTAATATTTAGGTCTTTGATCCCTTTTAATTTTTGAGTACTCTGTGAGGTATGGGCCCTGTTTCATTTTTTGCAAGTAGACATCCATATCTGCCAGCACCATGTGTTGAACAGACTGTCTTTTCCTCCATTTAATGGACTTTGGCCCTTGTCAAAGATCAGATGTCCATAGGTGGATGGATTTACATCTGGGTTCTCTAATCTGTTCCACTGATCTACTGTGTCTGTTGTACCAGTACCAGGCTGTTTTGGCTACCATGACTGTATAGCAGGTAGCATTAGGTCTCCTACTTTGTTCTTCTTCTTCAATAATGCTTTACTTACCTGGGGTCTCCTCACTGGCTGTTTAATACTGTATTATTTAGTTTCCATGCAATTATGTGTTTTCTATTTTTTCCTTGAATTATTAATTTCTAGTATTATTCCTCTGTGATCAGAGATGGTACTTTGTAGCATTTCAATCTTTTAAAACTTGTCGATAGTTTTTTTATGGCCTACCATATGGACTATCCTGGAGAATGTCCCATGTGCGCTAGAGAAAAATATGTGTTGTTCTGATGTTGAGTTGAGAGCACAATATATGCCTATTAGATCTAATTTATTCATGGTGTTGTTCAAATTCTCTATTTCTTTATTAATCTTCTTTCTGGAAGTTCTCTCCAGTATTGACAATGGCATAGTGAAATCTCCTGCTATTACTGCAGAACTGCCTATTTCTTCTTTCAGTTCTGTCAGTATTTGCTTTATATATTTTGAGGCCTTGATGTTTGGTGCATATATATTTATGATTGTTATATTTTCATGATGGATTTTCCCTTTTATCAACATATAATGTTCTTCTTCACATCTTATAATAGATTTTTACTTAAAATTATTTTGTTTAATATCAGTATGGACATTTGTTCTTTTTCCAGTTACTATTTGCATTGAATATTCTTTTCTATCATTTTACTTCTGGTCTGTTTCTGGCCCTGGGCCTAAGATGTGTCTTCTGTAGACAGCATACGGATGGATCATGTTTTCTTACCTATTCTGCCACTTCCTGCCTTCTGCATGGAGAGTTTAATCCATGTACATTCAGGTAATTATCATCAGGAAGAACTTACTTCTGTCATTTTTGTTACTTGTTTTTTGTGTGTCTTATTCTTTCTCTGTCCTGCTTTTGATAGTTTTGTCATTATCTGTATTCAGTTACTTTCTCATATTGAGTCTATTTGGTTTCTTCCTTCTTACCTCCTGTACATATATTTTTAAAGTATCTTCCTAGTGGTTATTATGAGAATTACATTTGAGACCTTACATTTAAAATGACCTATTTTAATTCAATACCAACAATTAACATACAGACTGCAAATGACAAATATTAACATACTTAAATTCCAATCCCAATTCTCTCTTCCCTCATCTAGCCTTTGTTATTATTACTTTTTCACATCTTCAATATTTTGCATGTGTTATGAAACATTTGCACTTATTACATATACATTTGATATTATGAAGCTTGTAGCACTTAAGAACTAAATTTATCCACTGAAAATTCCCTGAAATAGGTCTTTTCATTTTCCTGTGCCATTAACTTTATTGGAGATCACTCTTATTTTTTAGTTTTCTTCCCTGTGTATACTGGATCAGATAGTTGTCTAGTGCTCTTTCCTTTCACTTGAAGGACACCCTTTTAGCAGTTCTTGCAAGGTCAGTATGATAGTAACAAATTCCCACAACTTTTTGCTTATCTCGTGAAGTCATGAATTCACCTTCTTCTTTGAAGAAAAGTTTTGCCAAATAAAGAATTCTTGGTTGACAGTTCTTTTTTTTCGGTGCATTATATATAACTTTTCATTGCCTCTTGGTTTTTGTGGAGATGTCAGCACTTAATCTTATTGAGGACCCCTTATATGTTATTTTGTTTTATTTTGTTTTTCTTTTGATACTTTCAAAAAATTTTCCTTTTCTTTGGTCTTCAAGACTTTCATTGCAGTGTATCTTGGTGAAGCCCTCTTTGGGTTCACTCTACTTGGAGTTCACCAAGCTTCCTGGATTTGTAGTTTCATTTCCTTACTCAGGTCTGGAAAGGTTTCTGCTACTATTTCCCCAAATATTATTTCTGTTCCTTTGTTTCCCTCTTCACCTTCTGGAATTAGATAATTCTAATGTTGGTTTTCTGATGGTGTTCCAAAATTCCATTTTGTTTTGTTCAATTTTCTTTTTTTTTTTTCCTCTTGTTTCTCTTGGAGTTCAGTAAGTTGCGATATTTTGTCCTCTAACTCACTTATTCTTTCTTCTGCTTGCTCAAATTTATTATATCATTCCACAAAATGCACTGCATTTTCCTATTCAGTTATTTTGTTCCTCAATTCTAGAATTTCTATTTCTTTTTTATGTTTTCTATCTTCTTAGAAAGATTCTCATATTTTTTGTGGTCTCCATTAATTTGTTATTTGTGAGATCACTGAATTCTTTGAGCATATTTAGTTTTTTGATAGAGACGGAGCCAACACAGCACTATAGACAGAAGCACCATGCCATCCCTCTGCAGCAAAGATCTGTACAACTAAGCAAAACAGATACAAATGTCAATCCTGGAACCCTAAGCATCAGATGAAGGGATAAATAACTTGATCAAGCACCGAGTGGAAGAAGAAACTGATAAAGAACAGAGAATGAGAAGAGCTATGGAGAGGAGGTCCCAGATTTGTCATCATGGACCACAGCCACCAAGGACCATGGACAGGGAGTACAGGAAAGCAACTTCACAGGGCAACAGGAAACAGAGCACCCAGTAACCAGGGATACATGCTTTCCCACCCCATACCTTTCTTCCCTTTACATGGCCTTTGCCATCTCCCAATGGGCCACAATTGCTCAGCCGGGGAGACACCAGCTCACTGCTGCCCAAGTTTGCCCTGCTCCCAACAGCCAGTTCCCCAGCACCATACTTTTTAATTTTTTTTCTTATTGTTTTTGTCTTCCCTCTCTCTCCCTTCCTTCCTTTCCTTTCTCCCAACCAGTTAGCCCCATGTGCTGTCCCCACCCCTTCTTGACAGGCTGTGCTGCACCACTCGGTTAGAGAGCCAACGTTACAGCCTCCCCAGTTCTGTGCCACCCTCACCGGCCAGCTCTCTCAGCATCATTTTTTTCTGCTTTTCCCTCTCTCCCTTTCGTCAACTTTCTCCCACCCAGCTGGCCCTGCGCGCCATCCCCACCCCTTCCCGACAGGCTGTGCTGCACCACTTGGCTAGAGAGTCACTGGGGTGGCCTCCCTGGTTCCATGCTGCCCCCACCAGCTTGCTCCTTCAGTGCCATTTTTTCCTGTTTCTTCTCTTTCTCTCCCTTATTTCTTTTCCTTTCTCCCACCCACCCAGCCCCGTGTGCTGTACCTGCCCCTTCTTGAAGGACAGTCCGGTACCATTTGGCTAGTGAGCCATGGGCACAAGGCCTCCCCAGGTCTGCAGAGCCCCCACTGGCTGGCTCCCTTCGCATCTTTTTTAGTTTGTTTTGTCCTTTTTTCTGTTTCTTTTCTCTTTCTCCCTTCCTTCCTTTCCTTTCTCTGGCACACCTAGCCCTGTGCACCACCTCTGCCCCTTCTTGAAGGGCTGTGCTGCATCACTTGGCTACAGAGCCACTGTACATGGCCTCCTGGGGTTTCTTCTCTCTCTTCCTCCCTTCCTTCCCTTTCTCCCAACCACCTCGCCCCGTGTGCCGTCCTCACCCCTTTTCAACAGGCTATGGGGCACCACTCATTAGAGAGCCTCCAGGACATGGTCTCTCCAGGTCTGTGCCATCCCCACTGGCCAGTTCCTTCAGTACCATATATATATAATTTCTTCTTTCTTTCTCCTGTTCACAGCCCTATGCGCCATCCCCACCCCTTCTCAAAGGGCTGTGCCACACTGCTTGGCTAGAGAGTGTCTGGCAGCCTGCCTCCCCAGGCCTGCAATAGCCCCACTGGCTGAATCCCTCAGTGCCATATTTGTTGTTACTTCTCCCCCCCCCCTTTCCTTTCTCTTGCCTACCTAGCCCCATGTGCCATCCACGTCTATTCTGGAAGGGCCATGCTGCACCACTCGGCTAGAGAGTCACTGACACACGACCTTCCCTGAGTCTCCCCTGCCCCGCCACTGAATCCCACCATGCCACAATTTTATCTACTTTTTTCTTCATTTTTTCTCTTCTGTTTCTCTTTCCTTTCACTCACCAACTTACCTTTGCACATCACATCCTCTCCCTTCCCTCCTATCTGTGCCATGCACCAAGAGTTGCACCCCAAGTGACACCAGTGCAGAACCCTGGATCCCTGGAACCCACCCTGCACTGCACCCTGCCCCATCCTGACAGCCCCAGTTCATGCTGCAAACCACCAATCCCCACCACTCCCCTGCACTGGACCTGCCTTGCTGCACCATAGCTGTGACTGGCCCTGCCCACATAAACAAGGTGGTGAGAACTATCATGCCCAGATACAAGCAACAAAACACGCCCAACATGCCTGCCCAGACATAACCACATAAAACAAACAAAAAAGAGCAAATCTACAATCAATAAACGAAGAAAATAATTCCTGAATGTCCTGGAGACAGTAGACAATATCAAAACATATATAAAAATGGACAGGATGGCTCCAGAAAGCAAATGAAATAAAACACCAGATGACCTTCTGGTAGAAGAAAAGGCACTGGAACTACCAGACAGGGAATTCAAAACTCTAATATTCAGGGCTCTCCAACATATGAAGGAAAGTGCAAAAAAAATTAAGAAAAAATAGACAAAATCATAGAAAATACAGACAAAATTAGAAAAACCAGCAGAAGAATTGAAAAAAAAAATAATAAAAGAAATGTCAACTAAATAAGCAACTAGAAATCATACAAAAACTGTAATTCAAAATTCAAAAGATAAACAAGATTTCAGAAACGGACAGTGCAATAGAAGGTTTCAGAAGAAAACTGGAAACAATGGAAGACAGGATCAGCGACAAATCCATCGCTACCACTTTGAGGAAAAATCACAGAAAAGAATGAAGAAAACCTGAGAATAATGTGGGGTATGATAAAGACCAAAAATCTGCGAATGACTGGAGTTCTAGATCGGGGAGAAAATGGAAAACACAGAGAGGATCATTGAAGGTTTGCTGACAGAAAACTTCCCTAGTATCATGAAACACAAAAAGCTGACCATCCAAGAAGCTCAATGAACCTATATAGGATAGACTCCAAAAGTCGCCAAGACATAATCACACTTCCCAAAACGAAACACAAAGAATCCTGAAAGCGGCTCAAGTAAAACGAAAAGTCACATACAAAGGGGAAACAATAAGACTAAGCTCTGATTACTCGACAGAAATAATGCAGCCAAGAAGACATATATAAAACCTTGAAGAAAAAAGAAAGAACGTATATAGAATAACATATCCTGCAAAATTCTTGCTCAAATATGATGGCAAAAATAGTACATTTCCAAATAAATAGAAATTAAGAGACTATGTTAAAAACAAACCACACTTACAAGAATTATTAAAGGGAGACCTTTGGTTAGAGAACAAACAACATCAGACAACAACCTGTATCTAGGACACAGGACAGCAACAGACAGATACCAATCTAGATAATGAACTCTCAAGGATATAATAAAAGATTTACAACAGGGAAACCAGACATGTCAATCTGTAAATGACAACGTCAAGGAAAAAAAACAGTGAAAGAATGGTGTAGATATAGAAATTCCAAGTGGAGAAGAAATCAAGTAATAAAAGCCTGGTTCATGCTTAAGAAGATAGAGATAAATTTCAAGGTAACCACAAAGAAAGTTAACAAATGCACTCATCAGAATAAAGAAAAAAACCAATGTCTCAGTAAACAAAGTATCTACAAAAACGAAGAACCAAAAAGAAAATCCACAAACGAAAGGATTCAGCTCAGGAGTGTAAGAAGAACAAAGAAAACGTCAGCACCACAAAAAAAAAAAAAAAAAAAAGCTACAAAATGAAAGCAATAAACTCACACATATCAATAACCACACTGAATGTAAATGGTGTAAATGCACCCATAAAAGAGAGTGACAAAATGCATAAAAAACAGGACCCACAAATTTGCTGTCTATAAGAGACACACCTTAGAAACAAAGACACAAATTTATTAAAAATCAATGGATGGAAAAAAAATGTATCAAGCAAACAGCAACCAAAAAAGAGCAGGAGTGGCAATACTATCTCAGATAAAATAGACTTTAAAACAAAATCCACCATAAAAGACAAAGAAGAACAGTATATAATGATTAAAGGGACAAATGATATAACCATAATAAATACACATGCACTCAATGACAGGGCTCCAAAATACATAAAATAAACTCTACCAGCACTGAAAAGAGAAACTGACAGTTCCACAGTAATAGTAGGAGACTTCAACACACCACTTTCAGAAAAGGAGAGAACATCTAGCAAGAAACTCAAGAGAGATACAGAAGATCTAAAGGCCACAATCAACCAACTTGACCTCACAGACACTCTACCAAAAAGCAGTAATGTGTACATTCTTTTCCAATGCACATGGAATGTTCTCCACAATAGACTATATCTGAGGCCACAAAATAACCCTCGACAAAATCCAAAATACTGAGGTAATACAAAGTATTTTCTCTGATCACAATGCCATAAAAGTAGAAACCAAATACAAGGAAACTGAATAACACCTTGTTTAAAAATCACTGGGTAATAGAAGAAATCAAAGACAGAATAAATAAATTCCTAGAATCAAACAAGAATGAAAACACATCATACCAAAACCTTTGAGATACAGCAAAGGCAGTGCTCAGAGGTCTATTTACAGCAATAGACACACACATTAAAAAATAAGGGACAAAATCAAAATGTTAGCTATACAAATTGAACAAACAGAGAACAGCAAAAGAAGCCCACAACCACCAGAAGGAAATAAAAGATCAGAGCAGAAATAAATAAATAAAAAATAGAAAAACAACAGAAAGACTCAACAAAACCAGAAGTTGGTTCTTTGAAAGGATCAACAAAATCGACATACCATTGGCCAAACTGACAAAAACAGGAGAGGACTAAATAACCTCAGAAATAAGATGGGGACATTATAAAAGACTCAGCTGAAATAAAAAGGATCATAACAGAGTACTATGAAAAGTATACTCCAACAAATTTGAAAACCTACAGGAAATGGACAAATTTCTAGAAACACACTACCTACCTGAACTATCACAAATAGATGTTGAAAATCTGAACAAACCTATAACAAGAAAAGAGATTGAAAATATAATTTAAAAAACTCCCAACAAAAGACAGTACTGGCCCAGATGGAGTCACTGGAGAATTCTACCAAACATTCAGAGAAGAGCTTACAGCAGCACTACTCAAACTATTTCAGAACACAGAAAAGGAAGGGATATTTCCAAACTCATTCAATGAAGCTGGCATAACCGTAATATCAAAACCAGGGAAAGACACCCCAAAAAAAGAAAATTACAGACCAATATCTTTCATGAACATAGATGCCAAAATTCTCAAAATTCTAGCCAAAAGAATTCGGCATCATATTAAAAAAATAATATACTCTGACCAAGTAGGATTCATGCTAGGTATGCAAGAATGGTTCAACATTAGAAAATCATTCAATGTAATCTACCACATAATTGGAAAAAAATAATCACATGATCATCTCAATCGATGAAGAAAAGGCATCTGATGAAGTCCAACACCAATCCCTGATAAAAATTCTCAATAAAATAGGAATAGAAGGGAAATTCCTCAACATAATGAAGGGCACTCTCTTAGGCTGGGTTCTCTAGAGAAGCAAAACCAGTAAAGCATATAAAAATATATAGAGAAAGATTTATATCAAGGAAATAGCTCACACAATTGTATAGGCTAAAACATCCCAAGTCCACGGATCAGTGTAGAGGCCTCTCCCAATTCGCAGAGGTGCAGAAGCTGGTGAACCCAAGGTCAGCAGGTCGGAGAGGGGCTCCTGCTCACAGGCTGTGAAGGTCAATGAATTCCAAGATAGGCAAACAAGACCACAAGGTTTCTTCTGATTCACGTAGCTGCAGGGGCTGGCGAACCCAAGATCAGCAAGTTGGGGAACTGGAGTCTTGCTCGCAGGCTGAGAAGTCTGACGAATTCCAAGATCAACAGGTAAGTTGCTAGCTCAAGTCCCAAGAACCAGAGGTGAGACAACAAGAGGCAGCTGTTGAATCTGGAACAAGCCAAAAACCTTGACAAGGTGAGCAGGCAGAAAGTAACCGGCAGAAGGCAGAGAAATGAAATTGAGGGGGTGGTGAGCTGCCACAGGCCCCGCCTCCGCCAGTACCACTCAGCAGATTCTATCATGTGGGTGATCACATTATACAACTACTAAAACACTGAAAATAATGGCCTAGCCAAGTTGACATACAATCTTAACCATCACAGGCACCTATACAAAAGCAACAACCAACATCATTCTTAACGGAGAGAGGCTGAAAACATTCCCGAGTACAGGAACAAGACAAGCATGCCCTTTATCACCACTCCTATTTAACATTCTGCTGGAAGTCCTAGCTACAGCAATAAGGCAAGAAAAAGAGAAGGCATCCAAATTGGTAATGAAGAAGTAAAACTGTCCCTATTTGTGGATGTTATGATACCATACATATAGAACCCAAAAGACCCCACAAGAAAACTACTGGAACTAATAGATTCAGCAGAGTAGCAGGATACAAGATAAACATATACAAATCAGTTGAAATCCTATACACCAATAAAATGAACTATGAAAGGAAATCAAGAAAGCAATATCATTTATAATAGCCCCTAAAAAAATGAAATACTTAGGAATAATTCTAACCAGGGACGTAAAGACCTATACAAAGAAAACTACAAAACAGTACTGCAAGAAACCAAAAGAGCTACATGAATGGGAAAACACATCACACTCATGGATAGGAAAATATCGATTCTACCCAAGGCAATCTACAAATATAATGCAATCTCGATCCAAATACCAACAACATTCTTTAAAGAGATAGAAAAACTAATCATTCACTTTATATGGAAAGCAAAGAAGCCCCGGATAAGTAAAGCCCTATTCAAGAAGCAGAATAAAGTAGGAGGACTCGCACTACCAGACAGAATCTACTATACGGCTACGGAAGTCAAAACAGCCTGGCACAGGTACAATGACAGACACATTGACCAGTGAAACAGAATAGAGAGCCCAGATGTAATTCCATCCACCTAAGGTCACCTGATCTTTGACAAAGGCCCAAGTCCATTAAATGTGGTGAAAAAGTCTAACAAATGGTGCTGGCAAAACTGGATGTCCATCTGTAAAAACATGAAACAGGATCCATACTTCACACTATACAAGAAAACTACTACAAAATGGATGAAAAACCTAAGTATAAAACCAAATACTATAAAGATCATAGAAGAAAAAATACGGTCATCTCTAAAGGCCCTAAAACAAGGCATAAATAGGATACAAACCATAACTAAGAATACACAAACACCAGAAGATAAGCCAGATAACTAGGATCTTCTAAAAATTGAACACTTATGCTGTAGGGTCGCTATGAGTCAGAATCAACGCGACAGCAACGGGTTTGGTTTTTTTTGGTATGCTCATCAAAAGACTTCACTGAGGATGCTGAGACTTCGACTCACGTACTTTGGACGTGTTATCAGGAGGAACAGTCCCTGGAGAACAACATCATGCTTGGTAAAGTAGAGGGTCAGCAAAAAAGAGGAAGACCCTCAATGAGATGAACTGCACAATGCCTGCAACAATGGGCACAAACATAGCAACAATTGTGAGGATGGTGCAGGACCGGGCAATGTTTCGTTCTGTGGTACATAGGGTCACTATGAGTTGAAATCAACTCGACAGCACCTAACAACAATGGACTGGGAAAAAAAATTTGGCTATGACGTATCTGATAAAGGTCTAATCTCTAAAATCTATTGAAAAATCCAACACTTCTACAACAAAAAGACCAATAATCCAATTAAAAAATGGTTAAAGGATATGAATAGACACTTAACAAAACATCCAAGTGGCTAACAGACACATGAGGCAATTCTCATGATCACTAGCCATTAGAGAAATGCAAATCAGAAGTACAATGAGATATCATCTCACCTGGACATTACTGGCACAAATTAAAAAAAAAAAAAAAAAACAGAAAATAACAAATGTTGGAGAGGCTGCCGGGAGATTGGAACTTATGCGCTGCTGATGGAAATGCAAAATGGCACAACCATTTTGTAAAACGATATGGTGCTTCCTTAAAAAGCTAGAAATAGAAATACCATACGATCCAGCAATACCACTCCTAGGAATATATTCTAGAGAAATAAGTCCCACTGACACCCTTTGAACTCAGTATTGCAGTCACTTGTGAGGTTCACCCTTCAGCCAAAGATTAGACAGTTCCATAAAACAAGCAACACATGTAGCTCAGCCATGTATACGATACTAAATGGGCACACTAGCCCAGGGGCAAGGACAAGGCAGGAGGGGACAGGAAAGCTGGATGAATGGAAACAGGGAAACCAAGGTCAAGAAGGGGAGGATGCTGACATGTCATGGGGTTAGCAACCAATGTCACAAAATAGTATGTGTATTAATTGTTTAATGAGAAACTAATTTTCTCTCTAAACCTACATCTAAAGCACAATAAAAAATTAAAAAAAGAAAATTGTTTGAAAGTCCTCTATTTTTTCCATTATCCTTACTTCCATAGGAATGATTTCTAGTTCTTAAAGCTGTTCTTGTAGTTGGGCCACCTTCCCTTGCTTTCTTGTATGCCTTACTTTTTTTTTGGTGAACCTGAGACATTTGAATACTTTGTTGAGGTAGTTCTGGTTTCAGATTCTTCTCTTTCACCGAAATTTTTCTTTGTATATATATATATTTTTTTTCTTTCCCCATTCCTCTAAATTGTGCCAGAGCGTGCTCTAGCCTTATAGTTCTTCCAGCACTCACTCAGCCCTATTACCTGGGGGAAGGAGGGTCTCTTTTGTGTGCTTTTGAGGGCATCAGCTGATCTGGGTATGTTTGCAGCCTTCCCTCTTCCTTAATTGTGACTTCAAAGCTTCCTAGGTATATCCTAACTATATTCTAGGTATATCCTAACTATATCCTAGGTATATCCTGAACTTTTTTCAGGTGGAATTTATGCTTTGTTTTAGAGGTAGTTTTTCAGTCTTTTTTTTTAACTCCCTTTTTACTTTGAAGGTTTCAAGTCTCTGAATGCAGACTGATTACAGTTATCCAGCTTAATGGGTTTCTTTTGTTTGGTGTGTCCTGGAATCAATGTGGGCTGCCTCTATTTTTTTCCTCCACCTTGCCTGGGGTGGAGGTGGGATGGAACCAGTTTTTCCATTTGAGTCCCAGGGTATCTCTGTTCCTCTGCCTGCTCTCTCACCATACTGAGACTCTGAGATAGTAGATCTTCAGCTAAAGCTAAATGTTACTGTTCACCATCATCTCTTTTCATGGGGTGCCTCTGTTCACTGGACCCGACCCATAGCTGGTGGCTCCAGCTTCACAGCAACGGGGGTTGGGTGGTGGGTTTACCAGGTAAGGGAAAAAAAAAAAAAAAAAAGCTTCTTATCTGGTCAGTTGCTTCTTTTCTCCAGTTCACGGACTGTCACTTTAACGTTTGGGTTGGTTTCCAGGATTCTCTCTCCTTGTTAGTGCTAATTTGCTAGTTTTGTGTTTTTTTTTCTAAAGTTGCTGTGGGGGTATTGAGAAGCACTTATGCTCAGACTGCCATCTTGGCTCTGCCTGCAAAAGACCTTTTTATAGTTTTAAAAGGCAAACATGTCACTTTGATGACTAAGGTGCACCTGACACAAGCCATGGTCTTTTCAATTGCCTCATATGCGTGTAAAAAGCTGGAAAATGGAAAAGGAAGACAGAGGAAGAATTAATGTATCTGAACTGTGGTGTTAGTGAAGAATACTGAATATACCATTAAATTCCAGAAGAACAAACAAATCAGTCTTATAAGAAATACAACAAGAATTCTCCTTAAAGACTTTGGCTCACTTACTTTGGACATGTCCTCAGGAGAGACAAATTGCAAGAAAAGGACATCACAGTTGATAAGGTGGAAGGTCAGCTAAAACAAGGGAGGCCCTGGATGAAATGTATTGACACAGTGGCTGAAACAATGGACTCAAACATACCAAGGATCATGAAGATAGCATAGGACCAGTCAATGTTTCATTCTATTATACATAAGGTTGCTGTGAGTCAAAGCCAATTCGAAGGTAACAACAATCAGTACATAAACTCCAAAGGGAAGGGATTTCTGTCCATTTTCTTCACTTGCATACCCCAAGTACCTAGAACGGCATGTGGTTCATAGTAGTCAATACAACGAATGAAAAAGTTAGCAGGTACGCTGAACCCAGTTAAACACAGAACTAAACCTAAACAGAATCAAGTCTAAATAACCTACATTAACTATGGCTACAAAATTGAATATAATTTTAAGAAGTCTAGATAGAAAAGCTAACAATGTAAAAATGTCAATTTGATAATAATAACAAAAATTGGAGATTAACGGGTGGAAGAATATTAGTATGCTAATTGTCAGACCAGGGTTTGAGGTCGCCAACAAAAGGCACACTCATGCTCCACTTGTGCATGGACTAACATTTTACTAACATAGAGAAAAGACAGAGTGAGATATGCTTCACTAGTGGGCACTGGTCTCCCATGGCCAACAGAATGCCCCCACCCCCCACTTATGGTCAGTACAGCAGGGCAGATGTTCTAGGTACACCTCTATCATGCCGGAGACTGGAGAGACCCCATTCCCTTCCCACCAGGAACAGATATAGAAGTGGGACTGGCCAGGTGCCATATGGAACCCGAACATGTCCAAGAGACAGAGAAAGTTACTGTGCTTCCAGAACAAGGGGAAGCCTTCCTCGATAAGGAGAAGGCACTGGGAAAAAATTAGAGACCCAATTCCCAGCCTCCTTATCAGAGATGTTCTGGGTCCAAGGCCTTTACTTGGGTGGCCTGGATGGGAGAGGTGCAGAGGCCATGTGGCAGACCATCTCCCAACAGTTCACCCCGATTCCCACTGGGACGCAAGAAAACCAAGAAGCAAAGCAGTCATATGTCTTGGTATGCCCAACTTCCATTTCGGACACTGAGCTTCATGTCCGTGGTTCGGTGCAGAATCCTAATGGATGTTATGTCTGTGCACCATTTGCTTAATATCTTTAGATAGATTTAAGGAGAGTCACCAGTAGGACTACTCCCAGCAGTGTGATCAGGTTTGTTTGGAGGAGAGATCAAAACCAGCTACCCCATCATTACTTAGTCCAAGCCAAATGAATAGATCAAAGGGCTGTGTCTTTATCTTATGGAGGATTTGAACTGCATTTATATCATTGATGTTATTCATTACATTCCCTGATTCATTGATATAAAAGCAGTGTTTTTCTCCCAACATGGCACATGCACCCCCAAGCTGTGCCATCAGAATGTCCAGCACTCCGTGGTTTTAGAGGGCAATAGCCACTGCACTATCTATCTTGTGTTGAGTCAAGTGTGGAACTGAATCCATTATCAATAGTATCAGACAGGTTATATATTGCTTTTTCTAATTTGTATACTCCGATTTCAGGGATCAGGATACACACTGCCTGATGGAAAGCACCTGGTGCATTGCAAGAGGAGGTTATCAACTACATGATGGCTGCAATGTGCAAAAGAACACAGGTTAGGAATTTGGGAGGGTAATACACTCTCCCCTCTGATGATACTGGGGACCACATACCCTAGACCACACTGTCCCCACCACTGCACAGGAAAGACCTTATACAGATGATTTCTACATATGATAAAAAGTCCCATATTTCTTCATGCCAAGGTTAAGATAGTCCTCCTGACCCACCAACTGACAAGTGGGCGTCTCCCCAACTGTCTCTAGTCATCTGAGCATCAGCACATTGCCACTCCCCATGGTATTTAGTGAAGTCCTTTCTAGTTACATTGTATGAATAGTATACATTTTGGAATAAGTAGTTTTTCTTAGGCTGGGTTCTCTAGAGAATCGAGCAACCATATTGTCTTCTGTGCCGAGAATGACAAATTGAAGAGAAAGGGTGTCAAAATCTTGTCAAAAAAATATATTAAGATCTAACCTGAAGTACAGTGCTTTCAGTGATAAGATATATCCATATGCTTACAAGTAAGACCAGTTAATACGACTATTATTCAAATTTACACACTAACCACTAATGCCAAAGCCGAAGACATTTAAGATTCTTATCAACTTCTGCAGTCTGAAATTGATCAAACGTGCAATCAAGATGCATTGATAATTACTCGTGATTGGAATGCGAAAGCAGGAAACAAAAAAAGCATTGGTAGTTGGAAAATATGGCCTTGGTGATAGAAACCATGCTAGCGATCACGAAATAGAATTTTGCAAGACCAACGACTTCGCCATTGCAAATACCTTTTTTCAACAACATAAATGGTTACTATACACGTGGACCTCACTGGGTGGAAGACACAGGAATCAAATCGAGTACATATGCGGAAAGAGACGATGAACAAGGCCAGGGGTCAACTGCAGAACAGACCATCAATTGCTCATATGCAAATTCAAGTTGAAGCTGAAAAAATAAAGTTCATGAGAACCAAAGTACGAACTTGAGTATATCCCACCTGAATTTACAGACCATATCAAGAATAGATCTGACGCTTTGAATACTAATGACTAAAGACCAGATGAGTTGTGGAATAACATCAATGATATCATACATGAAGAAAACAAAAGGTCATTAAAAAGACCTGCAAAGAAAGAAAAGACCAAAATAGATGTCAGAAGAGAGAAACTTGCTCTTGAACGCAGAGTACCTAAAGTGAATGGAAGAAATGATGATGCAAAAGAGCTGAACAGAAGATTTCAAAGGGTGGCTCAAGAAGACAAAGTATCACGATGAAATACACAAAGACCTGGAGTTAGAAAACCAAAAGAGAAGAACACACTCAGAATTTCTCAAGCTGAAAGAACTGAAAGAAAAATTCAAGCCTCAAGTTGCAATGCTGAAGGATTCTATAGGCAAAATACTGAATGATGCAAGACGCAAGATGAAAGGAATACACAGAATCACCATACCAAAAAGAATTGGCTGACGTTCAACCATTTCCAGAGATAGGATACGATCAAAAACCGATGGTATTGGGCGGAAGGAATCCAAAATGCACTGAAGGTATCGGTGAAAAACAAGGCTTCAGGAATTGATTGAATAACAATTGAGACTTTTCAACAAATGGATGCAATGCTGGAAATGCTCACTCATCTATATCAAGAAATTTGGAAGACAGCTACCTGGCCAACCAATTGGAAGAGATCTATATTCATGCCCACTCCAAAGAAAAGTGATCCAAGAATGAGAACATTATTAAACAATATCATTAATATCACACACAAGTAAAATTTTGCTGAAGAGAATTCAAAAACGATTGCAGTAGTACATCCACAGGGAACTGCCAGAAATTCAATTCAGAAGAAGATATGGAACAAGGGATACCACTGCTGATGTAAGATGGATCTTGGCTGAAAACAGAATACCAGATAGATGTTTGTTGTTACTGTTGTTGTTAGGTGCCATTGAGTCGGTTCCCACCCATAGAGACCCTATGCACCACAAAACGAAACACTACCCAATCCTGCGCCATCCTCACAACTGTTGGTATGCTCGAGCCCATTGTTGCAGCCACTGTGTCAATCCATCTTGTTGATGGTCTTCCTCTTTTCTGCTGACCCTCAACTTTACTAAGCATGATGTGCTTCTCCAGGGACTGATCCCTCCTGATAACATGTCCAAAGTATATGAAACGTAGTCTTGCCATCCTTGCTTCTAAGGAGCATTCTGGTTGTACTTCCTCTGAGACAGATTTGTTTGTTCTTTGGGCAGTTCATGGTATATTCAATATTCTTCGCCAACACCACAATTCAAAGGCGTCAATTCTTTGGTCTTTCTTATTCATCATCCAGCTTTCACATGCATAAGAGGTGACTGAACATACCATTGGCTTCGGTCAGGTGCACCTTAGTCTTCAAGGTGACATCTTTGCTTTTTAACACTTTAAAGCGATCTTTTGCAGATTTGCCCAATGCAATGTGTCATTTAATTTCTTGACTGCTGCTTCCATGGGGTGTTGGTGGATCCGAGTAAAATGAAATCCTTGACAACGTCAATCTTTTCTCTGATTATCATGATGTTGTTTATGGTCCAGTTGTGAGGATTTTTGTTTTCTTTATGTTCATGTGTAATCCATACTGAAGGCTGTGATCTTTGATCTTCATCAGTAAGTGCTTCAAGTCCTTTTCACTTTCAGCAAGCAAAATTGTGTCATCTGAGTAACACAGGTTGTTAATGAGCCTTCCTACGATCCTGATGCCCCACTCTTCTTCATGTAGTCCAGCTTCTCGGATTACGTGCTCAGCATAAAGACTGAATAAGTATGGTGAAAGGATACAACCCTGACATACTTTTTCTGACTTTAAACCACATAGTATCCCCTTGTTCTGTTCAAATGACTGCCTCTTCATCTACGTACAAGTTCCTCATGAGCACAATTAAGTGTTCTGGAATTCCCATTCTTCGCAATGTTATCCGTAATTTCTTAGGATTCACACATTCGAATGCCTTTGCATAATCAATAAAACACAGGTAAAGATCTTTCTAGTATTCTCTCCTTTCAGCCAGGATTCATCTGACATCAGCAATAATATCCCTGGTTCCACGTCCTCTTCTGAAGCCAGCCTGAATTTCTGGCAGTTCCCGGTCGATGTACTGCTGCAGCTGCTTTTCGTCGCAAAATTTTACTTGCGTGTGATATTAACGATATTGTTCGATAATTTCCACATTCGGTTGGATCACCTTCCTTGGAAATAGGCATAATATGGATCTCTTCCACTCGGTTGGCCAGGTAGCTGTCTTGGCATAGACAAGTGAACACTTCCAGTGCTGCATTTGTTGAAACATCTCAACTGGTATTCCATCAATTCCTGCAGCCTTGTTTTTCGCCAATGCCTTCAGTGCATCTTGGACCTCTTCCTTCAGTATCATCAGCTCCTGATAATATGCTACCTCCTGAAATGGTTGAACGTTGACCAATTCTTCGTTGTATATTGACTCTGTGTATTCTTTCCATCCTCTTTTGATGCTTCCTGTGTCATTTAATATTTTCCCCATAGAATTCTTCAATATTGCAACTTGAGGCTGGAATTTTTTTCTTCAGTTCTTTCAGCTGGAGAAATGCTGAGCGTGTTCTTCCCTTTTGGTTTTCAATCTCCAGGTCTTTGAACACGTCATTATAATACTGTCTTCTAGAGCTGCCCTTTGAAATCTTCTGTTCAGCTCTTTTACTTCATCATATCTTCCTTTTGCTTTAGCTACTCTATGTTCAAGAGCCAGTTTCAAAGTCTCTTCTGACATCCATTTTGGTCTTTTCTTTCTTCCTTGTCTTTTTAATGACCTCTTCCTTCCTTCATGTATGATGTCCCTGATATCACTCCACAACTCATCTGGTCTTCAGTCATTAGTGTTCAGAGCATCAAATCTATTCTTGATATGGTCTGTAAATTCAGATGGGATATACTCAAGGTTGTACTTTGGCTCTTGTGGAGTTGTTCTGATTTTTTTCAGCTTCAGTTTGAACTTGCATATGAGCATCTGATGGTCTGTTCTGCAGTTGGCCCCTGGCCTTATTCTGATTGATGATACTGAGCTTTTCCATCATCTCTTTCCACAGATGTACTCAATTTGATTCTTGTGTATTCCATTTAGTGAGATCCACATGTATAGCTACCGTTTATGTTGTTGAAAAAAGGTATGTGCAATGAAGTTGCTGGTCTTGCAACATCCTATCATGCGATTTCCAGAATCATTTTTATCACCAAGGCCGTATTTTCCAACTACCTATCCTTCTTCATTTCCAACTTTCGCATTCCAATCACTGGTAATTACGACTGCATTCTGATTGCATGTTCGATCAGTTTCAGACTGCAGAAGTTAGTAAAAAATCTTCAATTTGTTCATCTTGGCCTTAGATGTTTACCTGTGTTACACTATGCAAAGGCATTCAACTGCGACGATCATGACAAATTATGGATAACATGGCAAAGAATGAGAATTCCAGAACACTTAATTGTGCTCACGAGGAACATGCACATGGACCAAGAGGCAGTGTTCCAACAGTACAAGGGGGATACTGTGTAAAGTCAATAAAGGTGTGCGTCAGCATTGTATCCTTTCACCGTACTTATTCAATCTATATGCTCAGCAAATAATCTGAGAAGCTGGACTATATGAAGAAGAATGGGGCATCAGGATTGGAAGAAGACTCATTAACAACCTATGATATGCAAATGTCACAACCTTGCTTCCTGAAAGCAAAGAGGACTTGAAACACTTACTGATGAAGATCAAAGACTTCAGTATGGATTATATCTGAACATAAAGAAAACAAAAATCCACACAACTGGGCCAATAAGCAACATCATGATAAATGGGGAGAGAAAAATATTGACGTTGTTAAGGATTTCATTTTACTTGGATCCACAATCAATGCTTATGGAAGCAGCATTCAAGAAATCAAACGACACATTGTATTGGGCAAATCTGCTGCAAAAAACCTCTTTAAAGTGTTAAAAAGCAAAGATGTCACTTTGAGGACTAAGGTATACCTGGCACAAGCTATGGTATTTTCAATTGCCTCATATGCATGAGAAAGCTGGACAACGAATAAGAAGACCGAAGAAGAAATGACGTTTTTTAATTATGGTGTTGGTGAAGAATATTAAATATACCGTGGACTACCAGAAGAACAAATTTGTCTTGGAAGAAATATAGCCAGAATGCTCTTTAGAAGCAACGATGGCAAGACTTTGTCTCACGTACCTTGGACATGTTAACAGGAAGGACCATTCCCTGGAGAAAGACATCATGCTTGGTAAAGTAGAGGGTCAGTGAAAAGGAAGAAGACCCTCAATGAGATGGATCGACACAGTCCATGCAACAATGTACTCAAACATAGCAATGATTATGAGGATGGTGCAGGACCGTGTTTCGTTCAGTTGTACATAGGGTCACTATGAGTTGGAACCAACTTGAAGGCACTTAACAACATACAGATAATTTATCTCAAGGGAATGGCTCACACGGTTGTAGAGGCTGGCAAGCCTCAAGTCCGTGAGTCAGGTGTCAGGCTGGAGGCTTCTCCTGACTTACGTGGCTGCAAGGGCTGATGAACCAAAGATCAGCAGGTCAGATGGCAGGCTGCTGGCTAATAGGCTGAGGAAGCTGACAAATCTAAGATGAACACGTAAGATGGCAGGCTGCTAGCTCACAGGACAAATCCCAAGATAAGTATGCCATACGGCAAGCAGCTGGCTGAAGTCCCAAGAACCAGACGTCAGATGACAACAAGCCAGATGCAGGATCCAGAGCTAGGAATAGCCACCAAGCTGTGCCGGAAGTCCATATGGATTTGATGCAGCTCACACCCCTGAGGAAACTCCCATTACAACTGATTGGCTGATCACATCGTATCACATCATGGATGTGATCACATTGTATCACAAAATGGAGGTAACTGTATCATTGCATAACTACCAAACCACAGAGAATCATGCCTCAGCCAAGTTGACACACAACTTTAACCATCACAGTCTACTTCTTGTTAAATTAGCACCTTTATACATCTTAAAGCATACACAATCTCTGAAAAAAGACAATTACAATCATACTTGCACCTAACATGATACAATATGCGTACAACCAAAAATGCACTACCCCATTCACATTTTATATAAGTGAAGAAAACAAAAATATTAGATACACATATACAAGGAAGAAATACTCATACCAATTACAGTCCTCGTTTCTGCAACTCGTCATGTGGTCGTAACTGGTATTTAGAACTATCTTCTTCAACCACCCATTCTGTATTCCCTTTACCCTCAGCAAGCACCTGAGCTGGCCATGGTTCTTTGCCTGGTTGGGTGACCCAAACCTTCATTCCTAGGCCATTAGTAGTCATGTTGGAATTGGGTTGCTGTAGATTTCCACTGACTTTAATCTCAGGGCTTGGCAGTAATAAGAGATGCCCTAAGAGATCTCCTCCATTCCAGACATACTCTTCTTTACCTCCATTATGTAATATCAATCCTATTTCCTCTTGGTAATCAGGATCAATCACACCAGCCAGTATGCTAACTCGCTTCTTTGCCTGTTGATTCAGAGGCATAAGGAGCCCAAAGTGACTGGGTGGCACTCTTAACTTCCACTTCAATGGAATCCATGTTGTGTCTCCAGGTGGGAGCATTCCTCCCTTTGGAACTAAGACTTCTAGTCCCAAAGAGCATAGGGTTGTGGGGACAGGGAGTAAAAATTTTGAGAGTGGGTCACTAGAGGTAATAGTGATTGGTACCACTCCCACTTTCATCTCTTGCTTCCTGGACCCATGAATCCTGGCTATGGGAGAAACAGCACCACATACTGGACACTGGTTTAGAGCTTATACAGCCTCTTGGAGAACACTGCTCCAACCTTGCAAGGTATTGCCACCTAGCTGGCACCATAATTGTGTCTTTAGAAGGTCATTCCATCATTTTATCAAGCCAGTTGCTTCAGGATGATGGGGAACATGGTAAGAACAGTGAATTCCATGAGCACGGGCCCATTACTGCACTTCATTTGCTGTAAATTGAATCCCTTGATCTGTGTGGGATACCATGATGGTGGATAAGGCATTCTGTAAATTCAGAGTAAGTTTTGGCAAAAGTACCTCATGCAGGGAAGACAAATCCGTATCCAGAGTAAGTGTCTATTCCAGTAAGAACAAAACTCTGCCATGTCCATGATGGAAGTGGTCCGATGTAATCCATCTGACACCTAGTTGCTGACTGATCATCTCGAGGAATGATGCCATATCAGGGACTCAGTGCTGGTTTCTGCTCCTGGTAGACTGGGCATTCAGCAGTGGCTTTGCTGAGTGGAAGTCCATGTTGCTGAGCCCAGGCATAACCTCCATCCCTGCCACCATTGCCACTTTGTTCATAAGCCCGCTGGCAATGACAAGAGCGGTTGGGGAAAGAGGATTAGTGGTTTCCACAGAATGTGTCATCTTGTCCATGTGACTGTTAAAAGTCCTCCTCTGCTGAGGTCACTTTTTGGTGAGCATTTTTATGAGACTCAAACACATTCATTTTGGCCCATTCAGAGAGGTCTATTCACATACTTCTTTCCCATATCTCCCTGTCTCCAATTTTCCAGTCACTTTCCTTCAAAGTTCCTGACCATCCAGCCAAATCATTGGCCATAGTCCATGCATCAGCATAAAATTGCATATATGGCCATTTCTCCTTCCAAATAAAGTGAACATCTAGGTGCACTGCTCAAAATTCTGCTTGTTGAAAGGATTTCCCTTCACCACTGTCCTTCAGGGAGGTCCCAGAAAGGGGCTATAGTGCTGCCGCTATCCACTTTCAAGTGATACCTAAACATCACACAGAACCAGCTGTAAAACAAGTTTGCTCTTCTTCAGTCAACTGATCATGAGGAACTCTCCATGAAGCTATAGGTAAAGACTGGGAAAGGGCAGGTACTGTGACAAGAGTGGAGACCATGGGCATTTGGGTCACTTCTTCATGCAACTTGTGCCTTCAAGTCCTCCTTGGGCCCAATCTCATATATACCATTTCTGTTTAATGATGGAGTTCTGCTCTGCATGTCTGACTTTATGGCTCTGTGGGACAAACAATACCTAGTTCATGACGGGAAGCTCAGGCCACATGGTGACTTTGTGGACCATGGTTAAGCGTTTAGTCTCTACTTAGGCCCAGTAACAGGCCAAAACCTGTCTCTCAAAAGGAGAGTAATTTGCAGAGGATGGCAGGGCTTTGCTCCAAAATCCTAAGGGTCTGCGCTTTGATTCACCAATGGGGGCCTACCAATAGCGTCTCTATCTGTCACTGACACCCCACTGGATCAGTTGGCCCATATGGCCCAAGCAGCAGAGCAGTTTGCATGGCAGCCTGAACCTACTGCAGAGCCTTCTGTTGTTCTGGGCCCCACTTAAAACTTGCAGCTTTTCGAGTCACTGGATAAATAGGCCGGAGTACCACACCTATATGAGGGATATGTTGCCTCCAAAATCCAAAGAGGCCCACAAGGCATTGTGACTCCTTTTTAGTTGAGGGAAGGGCCACGCTGAATAACTTATCTTTCTCTTTGAAGGACTATTTCGATAACACCCACACTACTGAACACTTAAGATTTTCAATGAGGTGGAAGACACGTGAATTTCTGTCAGAGCATTGGAATCAACTCGATGGCAACGGGTTTTTTAGCATGCAAATGCTTTACCAATAACTCCAGAGTCATTCACATTTCTTCCTTACTTATGATAATCAGTACGTCATCAATGTAATGAACCACTGTGACTTCCTGTGGAAGGGAAACGAGATCAAGGTCCCTGCAGACTCAATTGTGACATAGGCCTGGAGAGTTGATATGCCCGAGGTAGGACACTAAAGGTGTACTGCTGGCATTGCCAGCTGAAGGCAAACTGCTTCTGGTGTTCCTTCAAAACCAGAATTGAGAAAAAGGCATTGGCCAGATCAGTAGCTGTTTACCAGGTACCAGGAGATGCATTAATTTGCTCAAGTAATAAAACCACATCGGAAAAAGCAGCTGTGACTGGAGTCACCACCTGGTTAAGTTTATGGTAATCCACTGTCATTCTCCAAGATCCATCTCTTTTTTGCACAGGCCAAATAGGCAAGTTGAATGGGGGTGTGGTGGGTAAGACCACCTCTGCAGTCTTCAAGTAATTGATGGTTTGGCAGTAATCTCAGCAATCCCTCCAGGAATGAGGTGCTGCTTTTGGTTTACTGTTTTCCTAGTTCTAATGGCTTCCACTTGGCGTCTTCTACCGTAACAGCCCTTACTCCACTTGTCAGGGATCCAATATGGGGGTTCTGCTTGGTGCTGAGTATATCTATTTTGGAACTGAGGAAATCACTACAGGATGAGTTCAGGGCCCCACTGGACCCACTGTGAGCCAAACCTGAGCCAAGACTCCATTAGTAAACTGACCTCCATACACCCCCACTCTGACTCGTAGGCTACAGTAACATCTTGGGTCTCCTGGAATTAGTGTCAGTTCAGAGCCAGTATCCAGTAGTCTCTGAAAAGTCTGATTATTTACTTTTCCCCAAAGAACAGAGTTACTCTTGTAAAAGGCCACAGATCCCTTTGGGGGAAAAATGGTAGGAAGAGTAACGGTATAAATTTTTGGCAGTATATTGGGATCTTTCCTCAAGGGGACCCAGCCTCCCCTTCAATCAAGGGGTTATGGGTCTATAAACTTGCTCATGTCTGGCAATTGACTGAAGGGTTGTAACTCTCTATTCTGGTGATTCAAGTTAGACTACCATTCATTTGAACTAGAATTCTTCTGTTTATACAGATCAAGTAAATATTGAGTAGATTTCCAATCTATTTCACTCCTAGGGACACCAAGACTAAGTAGCCGACACCAGAAATCCACACCAGTCCAACTATTCTGATTACTGCTTTGACTCTGCTGTCCATTATGCTAATCATGCCCACCTTGTGTTTGTCAATTGAGTGCTGCCACTTGGCCCCTACCACCATGAGGTCCAATCAGCCCCATTGTAGTTAGATGTCTTAATTCAGTCAGGGCAGTTCTCACTGTCAAATCTAACTTACATAAAATAGCAGTCACAGCAGTTTTCAAGTATGCTGGGGCTCCCTTCACAAATTTGTTCCTCACTGTTGTGGTAAAAAGTGTGTCCTCTGGGCACTCCACGTGTGGGTCTGTGGGTCTAACCTGATAAATCCACTCTAACATGCCAGTTTGCCAAAGGCTTTGGATACTTTCTTCTATAGCATACCAAAGCAGGTCTGGTACTTCAACTTGATTTAATGTGGGTCTCTGCATAACCCATGCTTCAGTGAACCAACCAAATAAACTATTAGATCCTTTCCCAATCTCTCAAGCTGAAACACGGAATGAAGGATCTCTCCTTAGTGGGCTCATATCAATAAACTCAGACTGATACAACTTCATGTTCCTTGTACCACTATTCCACACCCTTAATAGCCATTCCCATCCATGCATATTCTTCAGGTTTGTACATATTAGAAAAGTCGAGCAGTTCTTTTAGAGTGTAGTGTACCTCCTTCTGTGTTACATTTTGTACTTCATCTTTTGGGGCTCGCTGGGACTTTAGTTATAGGTCTAGAAGCAAAAATGGGTGGTGGGGGTGTGTTCTGAGAACATTCAACAATGTTTTCAAGACATCTCACTGATCCCCAGGAAATGACTCAGACAACTCCCCAGGTGATGAGTCAGGCAAAGGCTCTTCAGACACAGCTGGGTTAATCTGATTAGGTGGGAGGTGGAGATGTTAATAGTTTTACTGAGGAGGGTGGCTTAGCAAACAAAGATGGAGTAACCTTTTCAGATGGGAGAGGACTGGCTGGTTCTGTTGACAGGACTGATTCAATGGAATTTAGTGGCTCAACATCCCCAGCTTCTTGATTATTTGTCAAAATGTCCCCATCCCAAGTTTCAGGATCCCATCTCTTCCCAATCAATGCCCTCATTTTAACTCCAGACATCATTCGAGGTTGGGGATTCAATTAGCATTGTAATTCAGCCACTCCTACGATAAGACTCTGGGTTTGGTTTTTGGCAATATCAGCTCTGTTACTACAAGAAATAAGGCTTTCAGGGCACAAGTGGAAACTTTGAGATCATTTACACAGCGATTGAGCTGTGATTCTGAAGCCCTGAGCTCATCTCTTTCTTTCATCAGTTTTTCTAGTGACAGTAGTACCCACCAACCAACTTCCTTATACTTCTCATTCTGACAAAACTGGAGAAAAGTATCAAACATGCGATTACCCAGAGCCTCACCTTTCACCAATACTTGATCTATTGGTGGTGATATTTTGGGTATTTCTATTGCGACCTCTAGCCATGGATTAGCAGTGCCATTTTTACTACTGGAGGCAGAGTCATCAATATCTTTAAGACTAACCAAACTTGAGAATTAATTTAGAAAACTCATCCTTACAATCAATTTTTTTTCTCTAGAACCACTCTCAGTTACCAAATGTCTTAGGCTGGGTTCTCTAAAGAAAGAAAACCAGTGAAGTGAATGTGTGTGCGAATATATATATGTACATAAACGCACATACATATACATACATACACACATACAAATATATATATATAAAACCCATTGCCGTGAAGTCAATTCTGACTGATAGTGACCCTGTAGGACAGAGCAGAACTGTCCCATAGGGTTTCCAAGGAGCCGCTGGTAGATTCGAACTGCTGACCTTTTGGTTAGCAGTTGAACACTTAACAACTGTGCCACCAGGGCTCCACATACATATATATATATGTACTCACGTACGTACACACACATATATATATAAAGAAAAAAAGGAGAGAGTTGTGGACGCTTGCAAGTCCCAAGTCCATGGGTCAGGCGTCAGGCTGGAGGTTTCTCCTGACTCACATAGCTGCAGGCGCTGACAAACCAAAGACTGGCAGGTCAGACAGCAGACTGCTGGCTCACAGGCTGCGGAGGCTGATGAATCCAAGATTGGCAGGTAAGACAGCAGGCTGCTGGATCACAGGACGAATCCCAAGATCAGCAGGCAATATGGCAGGCCACTGGCTCAAGTCCCAAGAACTAGACGTCAGATGATGACAAGCCAGATGCAGGAACCAGAGCAAGCAAAAGCCAGCCATATATACTGGATGCAGCACATATATATTGGATGCAGTTTCCCTGAGGAAACTCCCTTTACAACTGATTGGCTGATCAATTCAGATCACGTCATGGAGGGGATTACATTATATCACAAAATGGAGGTAGCTACATGATTACATAACTGCCAAACCACTGATAATCACGGCCCAGCCAAGTTAACACATAACTTTAACCATCAGATAGTTCAAAAAGCTCTTTTGGAGGTGCAATTGAACAAGGTATCACCATTACCAAACCAGGTTAATATGAACTTGGTGTTCAAGCAACTGCATTAGTCTCTGGCCCAAGGGGAATGCTCATAGTGTTCCATGCTTTAGTCATACAACAAGTACTGGTCTCTTCCAGGCTAAAACAGTAGGAATCAGTCACTACACATTGGACTACCTGATCATATTCTGCAAGTTCACCCATGTTCAGAATAACATTAAACTCCGACTCAAAAGCACTGTCCTCAGAGTCAAACCATATGATTCGGTTACAAAAGTTTTGGGGAACTTTCCCCAGATTTGGCCCTGTGCTATTCAAGTTTTCAATACACAGAAAGAAATTCCTCTCCAAAGTTGGGGAGCTCCCCACAGGCAGGCCTTGCATTTAAAAAGATGTTTCCCAGGAGAAGTGGAGTCTACCGTATCTGTCTACTGAATGATCTCCTTGGTACACCAGGTCATACAGCCAATTGGTCAGTGTGGTCCACCACATAGATAAATTGGCTGGAATGATGTGAAGAGATGGCTCATTATCTTCGTTCAAATGTTGACAGAGCCAGCAGCTGGTATGATTACCAGCTTTAGCAAACACCTCTTTCATGGGGTTCCATGGATGAGGGACATGTCCATCACTGTGAGATAATCTGGAGAGAGAGAAAGAGAACATTAACAATCCCCCCCTCCCCTTACCTCCCATGGGTGGAGATGCTCTTTCCCTATAACTTGAGGTGAGGGTTGCGTGGGGATGGCCACCCAGGCTGTGTGTCCTAATCCTAGGGCAATAACCTCTACAGGAAACGAGTGCTCTTGTTGCTTAACTCAGACCTTTCAACCCCGATCATTCAATCTGGGAAGAGAAATAACATCCTAAACAAATTTAACATAGCCTATTATGTTGCCCGCCTGAATCAAAGGGCCACGAGTCTCAGACACGACTACAGGAACCCTGGATGCAACTAGAGGAACCCTGGTGCCTCAGTGTTCTGTTACTGCCTTCCCCAGTCTCACTGGATCACACAGGAGAGAGGTACCTGAGGGTAACACTGCCTCCAGGTTTGAATCAGGAGAACCTCTGAGTGATATCACTGCTGCCTGAACTATAAACCACCCAAGGGGAGTACATTCTAGCAGGGAATAAAAAAAAAAAGAGCAGCTGGATATATTCAGATTGAAATTTCACAGACGTAGCCTAATCAGGTGACTACCCCGGCCCTCCACCCGCTCCAAGCTCAGTACTTCCCAACATGCATTGTAGTGCCGTGTTTCTCTTCTGCTGGAGTGCAGTAACCAATGTCAAAACAGCCTAAGTGAAATGAGGGTACCATCCTACAAGTAGTCCATCTTGGTAATCTCTACAAAATTGTTGCTTGAATAATCTATTTCAGCATTCTATGGACCTGTTCACCTGAGGGTGGCAGGGGGCATGGAGGGTCCATTGTATGTCATGGAAGTGTGGCCACTGCTGGGCTACTTGTGTTGTAAATGAAGTACCTTGGTCAGACTGAAGTCCTGTTGGATATCCAAACATAAGGCAGAGATGTATTTTCAAGGCTGTGATGGTGGTCCTGGCATCCACATGCCACACAGGAATAGCTGTTCCACAGCCACAGTATGTGTCCACAGCAGTGAAGCACAACCAGAATCCCTGACTAGAAACCAGAGGTCCGATATTTTCAATCTGCCATACGCGTGCAGGGCCAATTTCTTAGCTGATATGACCCAATTCTCCATGTTGCACAGGTTGGGCTCATTGACAGGAATCACAAGACTGCAGCATCTTTGGCTCCCATTTCCTCCAGAAGTCCTCAGGAAGTGGCCCATTCTTCCATCTGGGGAGGATTCACACGACTTGTTCGGTGATGGATCCAGCGAGCAATTGTGGCAACTCATTGGGCACAAGTTCACTCTCCACAAGAATTCCATTCGAGTTTCCTTTCAAATGGCCCTTTACCATGGGCATCAAGATGAGTGATGAAAATGTCTCATTTCCAGCTCCCAAGTTGCTGCCGTAGTCCTTGTCTCTACACAGGGGAGCCCTTGATAGTCCAATCAGTAGTCTGCCATTCACCAGACCATATAGCTAGACCATTCCCAATGACTCATGAGTCTGTAAAGATGTAACAGGAATTTGTGGCTAGAGTAGCCTGTAGGACCATCACCATTGTGTGGAGTACAGCTCACTGGGCTGAACATCCCTGTTCAGTCTCAGTCAAAAGGTGGCTGTCCTTGGGATGAATGGCTGCAGCTGCCCAGTGGACTCTGTCAGCCTTGAGTTTTGCAGATCCATCTGTGAACCAAGCCATACCTTCAGCTGAAACCTCGTTGAACCAGGACCCCAACTTAACCAAGGGTCATTTAGTCCCCTCCAGTAGGGCTGCTACTAGTTCATGGAGCTAACGGACTCTCTGGGGTCCCAGCTGGGCTCAGTCTTGAATGTGACACTTCCATTTAATAATGGAACTCTGTTGAGCCTGTCCTACTTTGTTAGCAGGGTTTGTGAGTGCCCACGTAGGGATGGGGAGCTCTACGGCACTTCAGTAGTCATGAACTCAGTTTCCACTAAGGCCCAATAACAAGCCAAGAGCTGTCTCCGAAAAAAGGCACATACCTTGTGGCCACCTAGGATAGTATGCATGTTCAAAATCCAAGAGGCCGGTGCACTCTGGTGGCAGTTTCTTGTTGCTACAGACTCTATTTGCCATAAGGAGGAGTTGCTGAAACCTGAAGTTCCATAGGGATAGCAGAGTCCATTGGCCCCAGTGGTCGGGCCTGTGCCACAGCACCTTGCACAGCCTCCAGAGCGAGCTGTTGTTGAGGGCCCCATTCAAAGGTGGCTGCCTTATAAGTAACCTTGATCGGAGGACTAGAATGCCCAAATGCGGCCTGTGTTGTCTCTAGCAGCCAAATAAGCCCACAACTGTTGAGCCTCTTTTTTATTGGTGGAAGCTGCCAAAGACAGCAACTTTTGCTTGAGCTTGACAGGAATACTCCTTTGACTCGCTGCCCAAGTGGCTCCCAGGAACGGCACTTGTTGAACAGGTCCCTGAAACTTATCAGGACTGATGGCCCAACCTGCATCTGTTATAATGTCCATAACTGTATGTAAAGCTGACTCAACTTGTTCTTGGCCGAGCCTGCAATAAGGATGTCAATATAATGGACAAGTGCTTCTGGGAGTAGTTGGTCTTGCTGTAAATCCAGCCCTACCCACTGGTGACATACTGCAGAGGAAATGAGATGTTCCTGTGGAAGCACAGTAAAGATGTACTGTAGTCCGTTCCATGTTAACACAAATTGATCCTGATCATCCCACAAAGAGATAGAGAAAAAGGTACTGACCAAATCAAGAACAGCATGTTGTTAGGTGCCATCAAGTCAGTTCCCACTCATAGTGACCCTAAGTAAAACAGAACAAAACATTGCCCAGTCCTGCGTCATCCTCACAATTGTTGCTATGTTGGAGCCCATTATTGAAGTCACTGGGTCGATCCATTTAATTGAGGGTCTTCCCCTTTTTCACTGACCTACTGACCATACCAGTTTGCTATGTGACCTGCCACTGCCTCAGTGACAGTAATGATGTCAGGCACTGCAAGGGCCAAGGGTGGCACCTCAGCATTCAACCTGTGATAGTCCACTATTAACCTCCAAGCTCCTGAAGCTTTTCTTACAGGCCTCCATAGGCTGTTAAACTGTGACAAGGTGGTATGCAACACTCCTGCCTATAGGAAGTTCTGAATCAGAAATGTCCTTTTCTCCATCTGTACTGCTTTTGCTGAATAACCTGATTGATGAGGTTTGGGTAATTCAGGTGGTGAGCAAGAGTGGATGCACCCCACTGTTATGGCTCAATCTGTTGGGGGGAGCTTACCCCCTTAGGCAGTGGTGATGCTTTGTGCTATATGCAGCCTGAATATCTATACCTACATGATCCACTCTGCAGTGGGAACCACGATTATTGGTACCCGATATGGCCCAAAAGGCCTCACCCACAAGTACATATACACCTCCCTGCCATAAGTTACTGCAATGCACCCCAAAACCTCCCAAAACCACCAGTATTCCCTTGCCTCAGCAAGGGCCCATAATTATGGTCACCTGGGCCCCAGTACCTAGTAATCACATAAATATCTGAATTCCCCCTGATTCTCCTTCTATCTTTACAGGAGCATAGGGACACTGGTCCCTGATGGGAACCCAAAGACAATGACCCCAGCCCTAGTTATTCTTCTTAAAGGAAGTAAGATCAGGGTATAACTGAAGAGGCTTGTCCTCCTTATCACAGTCAGTGATCTCATAATCAGAACTGTCATTGGCATCAGATTGTGGCACAGAGATGCGTTAACAACCTGTGCATCTCCTTTCCCTGGGTTGTGCTTAGGACTTGGAGAGCTGCTGTGTAGGATTCTAACTTCTCCCAGTTCTGTGAGTGCCCTTCTTCTTGTTCTTCTATGGCACAAATACCTTAAAATTGGTAGGACCCCTCTCTGCCAGATAGTGTTGACAGAAGCCTGCTGTGGGAATACTATTGATTTCTGCCTTGTTTACTCCTTTTTGTAACAACCAGAACCACATTGCTTTGTGGGATGGTCCCATTCCTTTTCTTTCCTTACAACCTTTTGGGCTTAGATACCTATTGCCAGGTCTCCATCCATTCCTCAACCATTTGTCTTGGTTGAAATGACAAACACTGCTTTACTATTTCCTTCCCAAAGTGAAACAGTGAAACATTGTGATGGAGCTTTTCCACTGCCTTTCCCACTGTCATGGCAGAATACAAAACAAAGAGAGGGGAGTTTGCCATTGAGGAGGGCCCAGGTGCATGTAGGCCTCCAGTACCATCTAAGACAAAATAGTATCATCAATATCAGGTGCTGGGGCAGGGTCATACAACCAGATATCTATAGCCTTAACCCTGAGTGCTGTGATAGTTTCATGAACAGTTTTCCAGGAGGTTTTACTCTTGGGAAATAACTAGCAATTGAAAACACAATTCTCTTAATTCCATCAATCCAAACCAAAAGTGGCACAGGCACATCTCTATCTTGTTGGAGCCTCTGCTTCATGCAAGCAAAAACATGTTGCAGCAGGGGATCAATGATAAGCTTCCCCAAACTGTGCCACTTAGCTTGAGACATCTGAGTCTTCACAGTTCTCTTATCAAACAAACTTACTATGCAGGCAGCATGAGACTTCCCTAGTTTCTGCCTGCATCTATCCTTCAGCTCGTTTATCTAACTGTCAGATAAAGACTTCAACAGTTTCACTTCTGGCAACACCGTATTTTGTTCTGAGATGAGTAAAAACGGGTCTCATTTGGGGCATGCTAGCAGCACGAACTGTGTAGAGCTCCCTGAGTGTTGGCTTCAGATTCCCCCCGGGCACCAACTGCAACCCCTGTTATCACAATCAGAGAAGATGTCAACTGTGATTCTCAAGATACTGTGGGACAAGTTGGAGGATGTGAAAACAGGAAAGCAGTCAGAAGCGAAGGAATAGTTTCTCTACTTTTCTTACAGCACACCCTATGCATCTCTGCCTCCACCCAGTATACTAATCCATCACTGCTGTTATGGGTTGAATTGTGTCCCTCAAAACTGTATGTCAACTCGGCTAAGCCATGATTTCCAGTATTGTGTGATTATCCACCATTTTGTCATCTGAGATGATTTTCCTATGTATTGTAAATCCTACCTCTATGATAAGGTAGGATTAAAAGTAGTTATGTTAACGAGGAAGGACTCAATCTACAAGATTAGGTTTGCCTTAAAGGAATCTATTTTGAGATATGAAGGAATTGAGCAGAGAAGGGGACCTCATACCACCAAGAAAGTAGTGCCAGGAGCAGAGTGCATCCTTTGGAACTGGGGTCCCTGTGCTGAGAAGCTCCTAGACCAGGGGCAGATTGATGACAAGGACTTTCCCCTAGAACTGACAGAGAGAGCCTCCCCTGGAGCTGGTGTCCTGAATTCAGACTTCTAGCCTTCTACACTGAGAGAGAATAAAATTCTCTTTGTTAAAGCCACCCACTTGTGGTATTTGTGTTATGACAGCACTACATAACTAAGCCACCTGCCAACAAGGAGACTGCCCAACTCTCATTTGTATCCACCTAGCCAGAGGAAAGTCAGAATTGTTGCAAGTTTCTCATTCCCAGGAGAGACAGCACCATCCCAGAAAGAATAAACTGATGAGCTCTTGCATTTCTGCCATGCCATTGTCTCTTCTGGTGATCCTGCTGACTATGCCAATCTATTGGACCAGGTTTCAAGTTTGCGAAAAAAAAAGACACTCTCGCTTCACTTGTGCATAGATTAATGCTTTACGGACATAGAAAAGAGAGTGAGATCAACTTCACAAGAGGGCAGTGGTCTCCATGGCCAGTAGGATCTCTCTCACTCCCACTTGTGGCGAGTGCAGGGCAGATGTCCTATGTACATCCCTCTCATGCCATAGACTGGAGAGACCCTGTTCCCTCCCTGCCAGGAACAGATACAGAAATGGGGTTGGCCAGGTGTCATAGTGTCCATGCATGTGCAAGAGACAAAACAGGGGGAATTCTTCCCCAATACGGAGAAGACATTGGGAAAGAGTGAGAAACCCAATTCCCAGGCTCCTTATCAGAGATGCTCTGGGCCCAAGGTCTTTACTTGGGTGGCCTGGATGGGAGGTGCATATGGTGTGTGGTAGACCATCCCACAACACTATTTTTTTTTTCAGAAGGGTGTATCAAAAGATTTACTTCTCGGAGTTGGAGCCAAAACGACAGTCAGATGCACTAAGCCATCTCGCTGCAACAAAGATCAAAAAAATCAAGTAAAACACACACAGACATCAGTCCCAGAACCCTCAACCTTAAATGAAGGGATAAAGTATTAGATCGGAAGCCACTGAGAGGAAGAAACTGATACAAAATGGTGAAGGAGTAGAGATACGGAGTGGAGGTTCCCAGCCAAACAGCATGACTCAGCATGGTCATCTTAGAATAAAGCTAACAACCCCACACGCAGAGAGGTACCTCCATGGAATTCCTAATAGGAGAGAGAGATATTGTGCGGACAAACCCAGGGCTAAAATCACGTTTGCTGGCTGCAACTCAAGGAGGAACCCAGAGTCTCTAACCTGGTAACCACAGGAGCACACTCCTACCACCTCCACCCCTCTGGTGAACAGTGGCAAGAAATGCCCCATCCCAGCAGCCTCAACTCCTGGGAATCATAGTACTAACCCATTCTATTGCCTTCCTCCATCTAGCCCCCTCAGTCCTTGCCTTCGCCTCCCCTCCTGCCTCTTTCCTCAGCCCCACTGGCCAGAACCTAGACCCTTCCCAGCTGGCTCGGCCCTCATGTTGCCGTACTCCATAGTCCAGAAGGGAATTGGCCCAGACCCCCAGGCTCCTCCATGCTGGAATGGCCCCTGCATTGCTGTGCTCTGTGGCCCTGAAGGGAACGGGCCTGGATGCACAGACCCCTCCCAGCCAGCTTGGCCTGCAAGTCACTGTGCTCCGCAGCACCAAGGAGAACTGGCAAGGACTCCAAGACCCCTCTCCACAGGGTCAGGCCCCACTTCACCATGTCCTGAAGGGGAACCAGCCTAGACCCCCAGAACCCTGCCCGAAGGCTCGGGCCCTGCCTCACTATGCTCCGATGTCCCAAAGGGAGCTGGCACGCCCCGCCACAGGCCTCACTCCAGCCACCAGCCCTGGCCTGGTTCACACCACAAATGACCCATCTACACCTGTTCTCCCACCTGCTGCTGGAACTTCCCTGCTGCACTATAGCTGAATGACTGGCCCTGCACACCTGCACAATGTGATGAGAACTATAGTGCCTACAGGCGAGAAAGCAACAAAGCATACCCAGCCCACCCACCCAGATGTAACCACACCGAACAAAAAAGCAGGATGAAACAAACCATACACTCAATAAATCAAAAAAAAAAAAAAAAATCTGAATGTCTCAAAGACATCAATTTCAATACATATATATATATAGAAAACAAGCCAGCTCCAGTAAGTAACCAAAATAAAGCACTAGATGACCTTCCTGCAGAAAAAAGGCCACTGGTACTACCTAATAGGGAATTCAAAAATCTAATATTCAAAGCTCTCCAAGAGATTAATAAAGAGATCAAGGACAACACAGACAAAATCATGGAAAACACAGACAAAACCAACTAAAACAGAAAAAATCAAGGAAAACACAAAGCAATGGAAGAATTCAGAAAAAGAACACAATAGCAAAATGTCAAAATAAGTAAACTATTAGAAATCATACAAAAACTACAATTAAAAATCCGAAAGACAAAACAACAAGATTTCAAAAATGGACAACGCAATAGAACGTTTTAGGAACAAATGTGAAACAACGGAAGACAGGATCAGCGAAATTGAAGACAAATCCTCTGATATCACTTCGCTTGAGGAAAAATCAGAGAAAAGAATGAAGAAAACCTAGAACTATGTGGGATATAATCAAGAACAAAAATTTTCACATGATCAGAGTTCCAGAACAGGGGAAGAAAATGAAAAAACACAGAGAGGATCATTGGAGATTTGCTGACAGAAAACATCCCTAATATCATGAAAGATGAAAAGGTGACCATCCAAGAAGCTCAACGAACCCCATATGGGTTAGACACAAAAGAAAATCACCAAGACATATCATAATCATACTAGCTAAAACCAAAGATGAAAGAATCCTGAGAGCTACTTGACAAAAATGAAAAGTGACATACAAAAGGGAAACAATAAGACTAAGCTCTGATTACTTGGCAGAAACCACGCAGGCAGGAAGCCAAAGGGATGCAATACATAAGACCTTGAAAGAAAAAAACTGCCAACTAAGAATAATATAGCTTGCAAAACTCTTGCTTAAATATGATGGTGAAATTAGAACATGTCCAGATAAATAGAAATTAAGGGAATTTGTGAAAACTAAACCAAACTTACAGGAATTATTAAGGGAGTCCTTCCATTAGAAAAACAACATCAGACAACAACTTGAATCTAGGACACAGTTCAGTATCAGCCAGATACTGACTGAGGTATTGAACTCTTAAGAATAGAACAAAATTAAAAGTCTTAAAACAGGGAACTATACAAGTCAATCTGAAAATGACAACGTCAGAACAATAAATGGAAAATACACAGTGTAGGTATAAAAATTTCAAATGCACAGAAAATCAAGGCAATATCAAGTAATAAAAGACTGGTTCAAACTTAGGAAGGTAAGGGAAAATTTCAAGGTAAGTACCAAGAAAGCTAACAAACCTACTCATCAAAATGAAAAAGAAAAACATAAAGTCTCAGTAAACACAAAATATACAATAATGAAAGAAACGAAATTCCACAAATGAAAGAAACTCAGCACTGGAGAGTAAGATGAACAAAAGAAAACCTCAACACCACAAAAAAAAAAAAAAAATGACAAAATGCAAACCACATCTATCAAAAATCACACTGAATGTAAATGGCTTAAATGCACCCATAAGAGACAGAGAGTAACAGAATGGATAAAAAAAAAAAAAGCATGACCCATCAATATACTGTTGACAAGAAACATACCTTAGACACAAAAACATAAATATATTAGAAATCAAAGGATGGAAAATATGTATCAAGCAAACAGCAACAAAAAGAGCAGGAGTGGCAACACTAATCTCAGATAACATGGACTTTAAAATAAAAATCACCTTATAACACAAAGAAGGACTTATATAATGATTAAAGTGGCAATCCACCATGATGATATAACCATCCTAAATATCTATGTACTGAACAACAGAGCCCAAAATACATAAACTCTAACAGCACTGAAAAAATAAAACGGACAGTTCCACAATAATAGTAGACTTCAACACACCATCTCACTAAAGGACAGAACATCTAGAAAGAAACTCAGCAAAGATGCGGAAGACCTAAAGGCCACAATCACCCATCTTGACTTCATAGACATATATCAAACACTCCACCCAAAAGCAGAAAAGTACACATTCTTTTCCAACACACATGGAACATTCTCCAGAACAGACCACATCTTAGGCCATAAAGCAACTCTCAACAAAATCCAAAGCACTGGGATAATACAAAGCATCTTCTCTAATCACAACACCATAAAAGAAATAATTAATAACAGGAAGAGCTAAGAAACAAATAACACGAAAACTGAATAACACTTTGCTTAAAAACCACTGGGTAATAGAAGAAATCAACGATGGAATTAAAAAAATTACTAGAATCAAATGGGAATGAAAACACATCATACCAAAACCTTTGGGGCACAGCAAAGGCAGTGATCAGAAGTCAATTTATACCAATAGACACACACATCAAAACAGAAGGGACAAAGTCAAAATGTTAGCCCTACAACTAAAACAAAGAGAAAAAGAACAGCAAACGAAGCCTACAGACACCAGAATAAAGGAAATAATAAGGATCAGAGCAGAAATAAATGAAATAGTGAATACAAAAACAATAGAAAGAATCAACAAAACCAAAAGTTGGTTCTTTGAAAGGATCAACAAAAACGACAAACCACTGGCCAAACTGACAAAAGAAAAACAGAAGCAAATAACCCAAATAAGAAATGAAATGGACATTACAACCAAAAACAACCAAAACCAAACTTCTTGCCGTCGATTCCAACTCATAGTGACCCTATAGGACAGAGCAGAACTGCCCCATAGGGTTTCCAAGGAGCACCTGGTGGATTCGTACTGCCGACCTTTTGGTTAGCAGTCATAGTTCTTAATCACTACACCACCAGGGTTTCTGACATTACAACAGACTAAATGATATAAAAAGGATCATAACCGAGTACTATGAAAAACTGCACTCCAACAAATTTGAAAACCTAGAGGAAATGGACAAATTTCTAGAAAGACACTACCTACTTAAACTCACACAAACTGCAGTAGAAAATTTGAACAGACCCATAACAAGAGAAGAGATTAAAAAGGAAAAACACTCCCAACAACAAAGTTCTGGCCCATATGGCTTCACTGGAGAATTCTAGCAAACATTCAGAAAACAGCTCACAACAGCACTACTCAAACTATTTCAGAACACAGAAAAGGAAGGGAAACTTCCAAACTCATTCAATGAAGCCAGCATAAACCTGATACAAAAACCAGGAAAAGACACCCCAAAAAAAGAAAATTACAGAACAGTATCGCTCATGAATATAGATGAAAAAATTCGAAAAATTCTACCCAACAGAATTCAGCATCACATTAAAAAAAATACACCACAACCAAGTGGGATTCATACCAGGTATGCAAGGATGGTCCAACATTAGAAAATCAATCAACATAATCCACCTCATAGATAAAAGGATTGCTTGATCATCTCAATTAATGCACAAAAGGCATTTGATAAGGTCCAACACCCATACCTGATAAAAAGTCTCAATAAAATAGGAATAGAAGGGAAATTCCTCAACATAATAAAGGGCATCTATACAAAACCAACAGCCAACATCATTCTTAATGGAGAGAGACTGAAAGCATTTCCCAAGAGAAGAGGAACAAGACAAGGATGCTCTTTGTCACTACTCTTATTTAATATTGTGCTGGAAGTCCTAGCTAGAGCAATAAGGCAAGAAAAAGAAATAAAGGACATCCAAACTGGTAAGGAAGAAGTAAAACTATACCTATTCGTGGACAATATGATACTATACATAGGGAATCCTAAAGACGCCACAAGAAAACTAGTAAAACTAATAGAAAAATTCAGCAGAGTAGCAGGATACAAGATAAACATACAAAAATCAGTTGGATTCCTATATACCAATAAAGAGAGCCAAGAAAAAGAAATCAGGAAAGCAATACTATTTATAATAGCCCCTAAAAAAATAAAATACTTAGGAATAAATCTAACCAGGGATGTAAAAGATCTATACAACAAGGAAAACTACAAAACACTACTCCAAGAAACCAAAAGAAAAACACACCATGCTCACGAATAGGTAGACTAAACATTGTGAAAATGTCACTTCTACCCATAAACCAAAAAAACAAAACCCGTTGCCACTGAGTTAATTCTAACTCATAGCGACCGTATAGCAATCTACAAATATAATGCAATCCTTATTCAAATACCAATAGCGTTCTTTAACGAGATAGAAAAACTAATCATTAACTTTATATGGAAAGTGAAGAGCATAAGTAAAGCATTATTGAAGAAGAACAAAGTAGGAGGCCTCCCACTACCTGACCTCAGAACACACTATACAGCTATGGTAGTCAAAACAGCCTTGTACGATGACAGATGCATTGACCAATGGAACAGAATTGAGAACCCAGATGTAAATTCCTCTACCTACAGCCACTTGATCTTTGACAAAGGCCTGAAGTCCATTCCATGTGCCTGTCAGTTTGTCGTACTGTGATTTGCGTGTTGCTCTGATACTGGAAGCTTTGCCACCGATATTTAAATACCAGCAGGGTCACTCTTGATGGACACGTTTCAGTGGCGCTTCCAGACTAAGACAGACTGAAAGAAGGACCTGGCAGTCTACTTCTGAAAAAATCAGCCAGTGAAAACCTTATAAATAGCAACCAAACATTGATATAGTGTCAGAAGATGAGCCCCTCAGGTTGGAAAGCACTCAAAATATAACTGGGGAAGAGCTGCCTCCTCAAAGTATAGTCGACCTTAATGATGTGGATGCAGTCAAGCTTTCAGGAACTTCATTTGCTGATGGGGCATGACTCAAAATGAGAAGCAGTTGCAAACATCCATTAATAATCAGGACTTGGAATGTACAAAGTATGAATCTAGGAAAATTGGAAGTAGTGAAAATGAAGTGGAATGCATAAAGATCAATATCCTAGGCATCAGTGAGCTGAAATAGACTCGTACCGGCCATTTTGAATCAGACAATCATACCATCTATTATGCTGGGAATAACAAATCGAAGAGGAATGGCATCACGTTCACCGTCAAAGCGAACATTTCAAGTTCTATCCTGAAGTACGACACTGTCAGTAACAGGGTAATATCCATAGGCCTACAAGGAATACCAGTTAATAAAATTATTATTCAACTCTACGCATCAACCCCTAACGCCAACGATGAAGAAATTGAACATTTTTACCAAGGTCTGCAGTCTGAAATTGATCAAACATGCAATCAAGACGCACTGATAATTACCGGCGACTGGAATGTGAAAGCTGGAAACAGAAGAGGGATTGGTAGTAGGAAAATATGGCCTTGGTAACAAAAACGACGCCTGAGATTGCATGGTAGAATTTTGCAGGACCAACGACTTCTTCACTGCAAATACTTTTTTCAACAACATAGATGGCGACTATACACATGGACCTCGCCAGACGGAATACACAGTAATCAAATTGACTACATCTGTGGAAAGAGACGATGGAAAAGCTCAATATCATCAGTCAGAACAAGGACAGGGGACAACTATGGAACGGACCATCAATTGCTCATATGCAAGTTCAAGTTGCATTTGAAGAAAATTAGAACAAATCCAGGAGAGCCAAAGTAAGGCCTTGACTATATCCCACACGAATTCAGAGACCATCTCAAGAATAGATTTGACACCCTGAACATTAATGACTGAAGACCAGAAAAGTTGTGGAATGACATCAAGGACATCATACATGAAGAAAGCAACAGATCATTAAAAAGACAGGAAATAAAAGACCAAAATGGATGTCAGAAGAGACTCTGAAAACTGTTCTTGAACATAGAGTAGCTAAAGCAAAAAGAAGAAATGATGAATTAAAACAGCTGAACAGAAGATTTCAAAGAACAGTTCGTGAAAACAAAGTAATATAATGAAATGTGTGAAGACCAGGAGATGGAAAACCAAAAGGGAAGAAAACACTTGACATTTCTCAAGCTGAAAGAACTGAAGAAAAAATTCCAGCCTCAAGATGCAATACTGAACGATTCTACAGGAAAAATATAAAATGACACAGCAAGCATCAAAAGAAGATGGAAGGAATACACAGAGTCACTATACCAAAAAGAACTGGTCGACATTCAACCATTTCAGAAGGTAGCATATGATCAAGACCCAATGGTACTGAAGGAAGAGGTCCAAGCTGCACTGAAAGCAGTGAAAAAAAAAAGCCTCCAGGAATTGACAGAATACCAATTAAGATGTTTCAACAAACACATGCAGCACTGGAGATGCTCACTCGTTTATGCCAAGAAATTGGGAAGACAGTTATCTGGGAAACCGACTAGAAGAGATCCATATTTATGCCTATTCCAAAGAAAGATAATCCAATAGAATCTGGAAATTATCAAACAATGTCATTAATATCACAAACAAGTAAAATTTTGTTGAAGATCACTGAAAAGTGGCTGCAGCAGTAAAACAACAGGGAACTGCAAGAAATTCAAGCTGAATTCAGAAGAGGACGTGGAACAAGGGATATCATTGCTGATGTCAGATGGATTGTGGCTGAAAGCAGAGAACACCAGAAATACGTTTACCTGTGTTTTACTGGCTATGCAAAGGTATTTAACTGTGTGGATCATAACAAATTATGAATAACATTGTGAAAAATAGAACTTCTAGAATACTTGTGCTCATAAAGAACCTGTACATAGACCAAGAGACAGTCCTTCAAACACAACAAGGGGATACTGCGTGGTTTAAAGTCAATGAAGGTGTGCTTCAGGGTTGTATCCTTTCAAAACCGTTATTCAAACTGTATGCTGAACAAATAATCCAAGAAGCTGGACTATATGAAGAAGAATGCAGCATCAGGATTGGAGGAAGATTAACAACCTGCGATATGCAGATGACACACCTTGACTGCTGAAAGTGAAGAGGACTTGAAGTACTTACTGATGAAGATCAAAGACCAGAGCTTTCAGTATGGATTACACCTGAACATAAAACAAAAATCCTCACAACTGGACCAATAAGCAACATCATGAGAAACGGCGAAAAGACTGAAGTTGTAAAGGATTTCATTTTAGTTGGATCCACGATCAACGCCCATGGAAGCAGCAGTCGAGAAATCAAACGACACACTGCATTGGGCCAATCTGCTGCAAAAGACCTTTCAAGTGTTAAAAAGCAAAGACGTCACTTTAAGGACTAAGGTGTGCCTGACTCAAGCTATGGTGTTTTCAATTAATTCATATGCATGGGAAAGGTGTAAGATGAATAATGAAGACCAAAGAAGAATTGATGCCCTTGAATTATGGTGTTGGCGAAGAAAATATACTATGGACTGCCAGAAGAATGAACAAATCTGTCTTTGAAAAAGTACAGCCAGAATGCTCATTAGAAGCAAGGATGGTGAGAATTCATCTCACATGCTTTGGACATGTTATCAGGAGGATCAGTCCCTGCAGAAGGACGTCATGCTTAGAAAAGTAGACGATCATCAGAAAAGAGGAAGACCTCAATGAGATGGTTTGACACAGTGGCTGCAACAATGAGCTCAAGCATAACAATTGTGAGGATGGCACAGGACCAGGCAGTATTTCATTCTGTTGTACATAGGGTTGCTATGAGTCAGAACCGACTCGACAGCACCTAACAAAAACAAGAACAAAGTCCATTAAATGGGGAAAAGACAGTCTTTTTAACAAATGGTGCTGGCCAAACTAGATGTCCATCTGTAAAAAAATGAAATAGGACCCATAACTCACACCATACACAAACTAATTCAAAATGGACCAAAGACCTAAATATAAAACCAAAAACTATAATGATCACAGAATAAAAAACTATGTCAATGGTAGGGTCCCTAATATATGCAACAAATAGGATACAAACCATAATTAGCAATACACAAACACCAGAAGATAGGATAGATAACTAGGATCGTCTAAAAATTAAAACTTTATGTCATCAAAAGACTTCACCAAAGGAGTAAAAACAAACTAAATGCCCATCAACTAGATGAATGGATAAACAAACTATGGGTACATACACACAATGGAATACTATGCAACAATAAAGAACAATGAAGTATCTGTGAAATACCTCACACACATGGATGAATCTGGAGGGCATTATGCTGAGTGAAATAAGTCAATCACAAAAGGACAAATACTGTATGAGACCACTATTATAAAAACTCAAGAAAAGGTTTACATGCAGAAAGAATCTTTGATCGTTACGAGGGAGGGGAAGGACAGGGAGAGAAAAATACTAACTAGATAGTAGATAAACAGTAACTTTGGTGATGGGTAACAGTCCACAATACTGGGGAAGTCAGCATAACTTGACTGAGGCAAAGTCATAGAAGGTTCACAGACACATCCAAACTCCCTGAGGGGCCGAGTTACTGGGCTGAGGGCTGGGGACCATGGTCTCGGCGTACACCTAGCTCAATTGGCATAACATACTTTATAAAGAAAATATTCTACATTCAACTGTGGTGAGTAGTGTCTAGGGTCTAAAAGCCTGTGAGCAGCCATCTAAGATACATCTACTGGTCCCATCTCAGCTAGAGCAAATGAGAATGAAGGAAACCAAAGACACAAAGGAAAGATCAGTATAAAGGACTAAGGGACCACAACTACCACAACCTCTCCCATACTGATCTCAGAACTAGATGGTTCCCAATTAACACCAACAACTGGTCAGACAGGGATTTCAATAGAGGATCCTGGACACAGAGGGAGAAAAATGTAGAACAAAATTCAAAATTTAAAAAAAAAAAAAAAAAGACCAGACTTACTGGTCTGACAGAGACTGGAGAAATCCCAAGAGTATGGACCCCGTTCACTGGGGAAGAGAAAATAATCAGACTTTCTGGGGATTACTGGATACTGGCTCTGAACTGACACTAATTCCAGGAAACCCAATACGTCACTGTGGCCTACCAGAGTGGGGGCATATGGAGATCAGATTACTAATGACGTCTCAGCTCAGGTTCGGCTCACAGTGTGTCCAGTGGGCCCCTGAACTCATCCTGTAGTGATCCCCCCCGTTCCAGAACGCATAATTGGGATAGACATACTCAGTAACTGGCATAACCCCCACATTGGATCCCTGACAAGTGGAGTAAGGGCTATTATGGTAGGAAAAGCCAAGTAGAAGCCATTAGAACTGCCCTTACCTATGAAACTAGTAAACCAAAAGCAATACCGCATTCCTGGAGGGATTGCAGAGATTACTGCCACCAGCAAGGACTTGAAGAATGTGGGGTGGTGATTCCCACCCACAGCCCCATTCAACTAGCCTATCTGGCCTGTGCAAAAAACAGATGGATCTTGGAGAATGACAGGTGGTGACTCCAATTGCAGCTGCTGTTCCATATGTAGTTTCCTTGCTTGAGCAAATTAATACATCTCCTGGAACCTGGTATGTAGCTCTTGATTTGCCTAATGCCTTTTTCTCCATACCCGTTTCAAAGGACCACCAGAAGCAGTTTGTCTTCAGCTGGCAAGGCCAGCAATACAAGTTCAGTGTACTACCTCAGAGGTATATCAACTCTCCAACCCTATGTCATAATTTAGTCTACATGGACCTCCTCATGCCACCAAGAAAGAAGTGTTAGAAGCAGAGCATGTTCTTTGGACCCAGGGTCCCTGCATCGAGAAGCTAATAGACAAGGGGAAGATTGATGACAAGGACCTTACCCAAGAACTGAAAGCCTTCCCCGGGAGCTGGTGTCCTGTATTGGGACTTCTATCCTCCTAAACAGTTAGAGAATAAATCTCTGTTAAAGCCATCCATTTGTGGTATTTCTGTTATAGCAGCACTAGATAACTAAGAACATGGTGTCATGGATTGAACTGTGTCACCAAAAAACATATGGCAACTTGGCTGGGTCATGATTCCAGTATTGTATAACTGTATACCATTTTGTAATCTGATGTGATTTCCTTATGTGTTGTAAATTCAATTAATATGATCTAATAAGATGAATTAGTGGCAGTTATACTGATGAGGTATACAAAATTGGATAGTGTCTTAAGCCAATCTCTTTTGAGATATAAAAGACAGAAGTGAGCAGAGATACATGGGAACCTTGTACCACCAAGAAAGCAGTGAGCAGACCGTGTCCTTTGGACCTGAGGTTCCTGTGCAGAGAAGCTCCCAGACCAAGGGAAGATTGATGACACAGACCTTCCTCCAGAGCCAACAGAGAAAGCGTTCCCTTGGAGCTGATGCCGTGAATTTGGACTTGTAGCTTACCGGACTGTGAGAGAATAAACCTCTCTTTGTTAAAGCCATCCACTTGCAGTATTTCTATTAGAGCAGAACTAGATGACTAAGACACATGGTGACCAAGAACTTAATAGTTACTGAGTTACCTTTAGATAGGTAACTGCTGAAAATTAGGAGTCCTGGTGGCGCAGTGGTTAAAAGTTTGGCTGCTAACCCAAAGTGTGGCAGTTCAAATCCACCAGCCACTCCTTGGAAACCCTGTGGGGCAGTTCTACTCTGTCCTACGGGGTTTCTTTGAGTCAGAACCAACTCGATGGCCATAAGCTTGGTTTGGTATCCATTTGTAGCTATGAGGAAGCCGGGAGTCTTTTTCATTAAATCACGGGGTAATGCTTTTGTAATTGACTACCATTTTCTACCTGGAAAAGACAAATTTCTAATGCTGCAGAGTAGCTTCTGGTGAAACAAAAGTCTGCTTTTGTAGTTTATGTCAGGTATTATTTCCCCCAATTAATTTTTGGTTTCTTGGGTAATAAAACTTTAAAATCAAAGAGGTGTATTTTTTTTTCTTTCACATATGTAACCAAACATTTTTTTACAGGTACAATTCAGTGACAGTAATTACATTCATCATGTTGGTCAACCATCACTATTATCTGTTTTCAAATTTTCCATCACCCTTAACAGAAATTCAGTGTCCCCCAAGCAATGACTCTCTCTTTGCTCCTGGTAGCAACTAATAAACTTTGGTTTCTAAGCACTTTCCTATTCTAGACATTTCATATAAGTAGGATCATACAATATTTATCTTTTTGTGTCTTATTTCACTCAGAATTTTTTTTTAATTTTTTAAATTTTACTTTAGATGAAGGTTTACAGAACAGTTTCTCATTAAACAGTTAGTACAAATACTGTTTTATGACATTAGTTAACAACCCCATGACATGTCAACACTCTCCCTTCTTGACCTTGGGTTCTCTATTACCAGCTTTCCTGTCCCTTCCTGCCTTCTACTCCTTGTCCCTGGGCTGTTGTGCCCCATTAGTCTCATTTTGTTTTATGGGGCTGTCTAATCTTTGGCTGAAGGGTGAACCTCAGGAGTGACTTCATGACTGAGCTAAAACGGTGTCCGGGGACCATACTCTTGGGGTTTCTCTAGTCTCTGTCAGGCCAGTAAGTCTGGACTTGTTTTGTGAGTTAGAATTTTGTTCTACATTTTTCTCAAGCTCTGTCTGGGACCCTCTGTTGTAATCCCTGTCAGAGCAGTCAGTGGTGGTAGCTGGGCACCATCTAGTTGTATTGGACTCAGTCTTGTGGAGGCTATGGTAGTTGTGATCCATTAGTCCTTCGGACTAATCTTTCCCTTGTATTTTGTTTTCTTCATTCTCCCATGTTCTCAAAGGGATGAGACCAGTGGAGTATCTTAGATGGCTGCTCACAGGCTTTTAAGACCCCAGACGCTACTCACCAAGGTACGACATAGAACATTTTCTTTATAAACTATGTTATGCCAATTGAGCCATATGTTCCCCTTAGACCATATGCCAATTGAGCCATATGTTCCCCTTAGACCATGTTCCCTACAGTCCTCGGCCCAGCAATTCGGTCCGTCAGGAGTTTGGATGTGTCTATGCAGCTTCCATGACCTTTCCTTGTACAAGCTGTGCTGCATTCTCCAGTACTGTGTACTGTCTTACCCTTCACCAAAGTTACCATGTATCTATTGTCTATTTAGTATTTCCCCCTCTACCCCTTGTAAACATCAAAGATTCTTCTTGTGTATAAACCTTTTCATGAGTTTTTACTGTAATGGTCTCATACAGTATTTGTCCTTTTGTGATTGACTTATTTCACTCAGCATAGTGTCCTACAGTTTCATCCATGTTGCGATATGCTTCGTTGATTTATCATTGTTCTTCATTGTTGCATAGTTCATTGTGCGTATGTACCATAGTTTCTTTATCCATTCATCTGCTGATGGGCATCTAGATTGTTTCCATCTTTTTGCTATTGTGAACAATGCTGCAATGAACATAGAGGTGCATATGTCTATTTGTGTGACTGCTCTTATTTCCCTAGGATACATTCCTAGGAGTGGGATTGCTAGATCGTATGGTATTTCTATTTCTAGCTTTCTAAGGAAGCGCCATTATCGTTTTCCAAAATTGTTGTTATCACTTTGCATTTCCAACAGTAATGCATAAGAGTTCCAATTTCCCTGTAGCGTCTCCAACATTTATTTCCAGCGTTTTTGATTCATACCAGTAATGCCACGGTGAGATGGTATTTCATTGTGGTTTTGATTTGCATTTCTCTAACGGCTAGTGATTGCAAGCATTTCCTCATGGGTCTGTTGGCTGCTTGAATATTTTCTTTTAGTGAAGTGTGTGTTCATTTCCTTTGCCCATTTTTCAATTGGATTATTTTTCTTTTTGTTGTAGAGGTGTTGGATTTTCTTGTAGATTCTAGAAATTAGACTTTTGTCTGACTTGTAATATACAAATTTTTTTCCCCAGTCTGTAGGCTCTGTTTTCACTATTTTGGTGAAGTCTTTTGAGGAACATAAGTGCTTAATTTTTAGAACATCCCAGTTATCTAGCTTATCTTCTGGAGTTTGTGTGTTGTTGGTTATGGTTTGTATCCTGTTAATGCCGTGTATTAGGGTCTCAAGTGTTGATCCTATTTTTTCTTCTATGAACTTTATAGCTTTTGGCTTTATATTTAGGTCTTTGTTCCATTTTGAGTTAGCTTTTATATATGGTGTGAGGTATGGGTCCTGTTTCATTTTTTGGCAGACGGACATCCAGTTTTGCCAGCACCATCTGATGGACTTTGGGCCCTTGTGGAAGATCAGTTGACTGTAGGTGGATGGATTTTCACTGGGTTCTCAACTCTGTTCCATTGGTCAGTGTATCTGTCATTGTACCAGGAGCATGCTGTTCCGACTACGGTAGCTGTATAGTAAGTTCTGAGGTCAGGCAGTGCAAGTCCTCCTACTTTATTCTTATTCTTCAATAGTGTGTTACTTATCCATGGCTTCTTCTCTTCCCATATAACGTTAATGATTAGTTTTTCCATCTCTTTAAAGAATGTCGTTGGTATCTGGATTGGGATTGCACTGTATCTGTAAATTGCTTTGGGTATAATTGTCATTTTCACAATGTTTAGTCAACATATCCATGAGCATGGTATGTTTTTCCATTTATGTAGATCTCTTTTGGTTTCTTGCAGTAGTGTTTTGTAGTTTTCTTTGTATAGATCTTTGACATCCCTGGTTAGATTTATTCCTATTTTTTTTTAAGGGCACTATTATAAATGGTATTGTTTTCCTGATTTCCTTTTCATTGTTCTCTTTATTGGTGTATAAAAACCAAACTGATTTTTGTATGTTTTTCTTCCATCCTGCTACTCTGCTAATCTTTCTATTAGTTCCAGTAGCTTTCTTATGGAGTCTTTTGGGTTTTCTGTGTATAATATCATACCATCCACAAATAAGGACAGTTTAACTTCTTCATTACGTATTTGGATGCCCTTTTATTTTTTCTTGCCTTATTTCTCTAGCTAGGACTTCCAGCACAATGTTAAATAGGAGTGGTGATAAAGGGCATCCTTGTCTTCTTCCTGTTCTCGAGGGGAATGTTTTCAATCTCTCTCCATTAAGAATGATGTTGGCCACTGGTTTTGCACAGATGCCCTTTATTATTTTAAGAAATTTCCCTTCTACACCTATTTTTTTTTTTTTTTAGAGTTTTTATCAGGAATGGGGTGTTGGACTTTGTCAAATGCCTTTTCTGTTAATTGAGATGATCATGTAATTCTTTTCTTTCCTTTTATTCACGTGATGGATTAAGTTGATTGATTTTCTAATGTTGAACCATTCTTGCATACCTGGCATGAATCCTACTTGGTTGTGGTGTATTATTTTTTTGATATGCTGTTGAATTCTATTGGCTAAAATTTTGTTGAGAATTTTTGCATCTATATTCATGAAATATTGCTCTGTAATTTTCTTTTTTGTGGCATCTTTGGTTTTGCTATCAGGATTACCCTGGCTTCACAGAATGAATTTGGAAGTGTCACTTCCTTTTCTATGTTCTGAAATAGTTTGAGCAGTAGTGGTGTAAGCTCTTCTCTGAATGTTTTTTAGAATTTTCCCGTGAAGCCATCTAGGCCACAGCTTTTTTTTTTGTTGGGAGTTTTTTTAATTACCTTTTCAACCTCTTCTCTTGTTATGGGTCTGTTCAGATTTTCAACATCACTTTGTTGTAGTTTGGGTAGGCTGTGTGTTTCTAGAAAGTTATCCATTTCCTCTAGGTTTTCAAATTTGTTGGAGTATAGTTTTTCATAATATTCTGTTATAATCCTTTTTATTTCAGTTGGGTCTGTTGTAATGTCCCCCATTTCATTTATTTGGGTTATTTGCGTCCTCTCCTGTTTTTCTTTTGTCAGTTTGGCCAGAGGTTTGTCAATTTTGTTGATTCTTTCAAACAACCAACTTTTGGTTTTGCTGGTTCTTTCTATTGTTTCTCTGTATTTCATTTATTTCTGCTCTGATCTTTATTATTTTTTTTCTTCTGGTGGCTGGGGGCTTTTTTTGTTTTGTTTTTGCTCTTCTCTACTTGTTTGAGTTGTGAAGTTAATGTTTTGATTTTGTCCTTTTTTTCTTTTTTGATGTGTGCATTTATTGCTAGAAATGGTCCTCTGAGGACCACCCTTGCTGTATCCCAAAGGTTTTTGCATGATGTGTTTTCATTCTCGTTTGATTCTAGGAATATTTTGATTCCATCTCTGATTTCTTCTATTACTCAGTGGTTTGTAAGCAGGGTGTTATTCAGTTTCCATGTAATTGATTTTTTTCCTTACTCTTCTGGTTGTTAATTTCTACCTTGATGGTGTTGTGGTCAGAGAAAATACTTTGTATTATCTCAACGTTTTGGATTTTTTGTTGAGGGTTGCTCTGTAGCCCAAGATGTGGTCTATTCTGGAGAATGTTCCATGTGCTTTCGAAAAGAACATGTACTTTGCAGCTGTTGGGTGGGGTGTTCTATATATGTCTATGAGGTCAAGTTGGCTGACTGTGCCCTTTAGGTCTTCTGTATCTTTGCTGAGTTTCTTTCTAGATATTCTGTCCTTTACTGAGAGTGGTGCCTTGAAATGTCCTATCATTGTGGAACTGTCAACTTATCTTTTCAGTTCGGTTAAGAGTTTGTTTTATGTATTTTGGAGCCGTCACTGGGCGCATATATGTTTATTATGGTTATGTCTTCATGGTGGCTCATCCCTTTAATCATTATACAGTGTCCTTCTTTGTTTTTTATGGTGGACTTTATTTCAAAGTCTATTTTATATGAGATTAGTATTGCCACTCCTGCTCTTTTCTGGTAGCTGTTTGCTTGATATATTTTTTCCATCATTTGAATGTTCATCAATTTACATCCTTGTTTCTAAGGTGTGTCTCCTGTAGACACCATATTGATGGATCTTTTTTTTTTTTTTAATCCATTCTGTCACTCTCTCTTTATGTGTGCATTTGGGCCATTCACATTCAGTGTAGTTATTAATAGGTGTGAGTTTATTGCTGTTTTTGAACTGCTTTTTTTGTGATGCCGATGTTTTCTTTGTTCCTTACTCTCTTGTGCTGAGTTCCTTTTGTTCGTGGATTTTTTTTTCATTTCTTCTGTTTTCGTAGATTTTGTTTTTACTGAGACTTCATGGTTTTATTTATTTTGATAAGTAGGTTTGTTAACTTTATTTGTTGTTACCTTGAAATTTACCTTTATCTTCCTAGGTTTGAAGCAGTCTATTATTGGTATTGCCTAGCCTTCCTTTCCATTAGAAGGTTCTATACCTACACCATTTATTCCCTCTTTTATTGTTCTGATGTTGTCATTTACAGATTAACCCCTCTGGTTCCCTCTTGTAATTTTTTTGGTTTTGGATAGTCCTTGAGAGTTCATTTCCTAGATTGGTATTTGGCTGCTACAATCCTTCTTCCTAGATTCAGCCTGTGGTCTGATGTTTGTTCTCAGACCAAAGAACTCCTTTTAATAATTCTTGTAAGTTTAGTTTGGTTTTTACATAGTCCCTTAATTTCTGTTTATCTGGAAATGTCCTAATTCCATCATCATTTTTGAAAGAGTTTTGCAGGATAAATTATTGTTGGCTGGCAATTATTTTCTTTCAGGGTTTTATATATGTCATCCCATTGCTTTCTTGCCTACATGGTTTCTGCCAAATCATCCAAACTTAGTCTTATTGTTTCTCCTCTCTACGTGACTTTTTGTTTTTCTCGAGCTGCTCTCAGGATTCTTTGTCTTTCGTTTTAGTGAGTGTTGATCATGATATGCCTTGGTAATTTTCTTTTGGGGTGTATCCTACATGGGGTTCATTGAGCTTCTTGGATGGTCAGCTTTTCATCTTTGATGATATTGGGGAAGTTTTCTGTCAGCAATTCTTCAATGATCTTCTCTGTGTTTTCTCCTCCTGGAACTCCGATCACTCGAAAATTTTTGGTTTTGATTGTATCCTACATAATTCTCAGAGTTTCTTCACTTTTCTTTGTTGTTTTTTCTGATTTTTCTTCAAACAGAGTTGTATCCAGACCTTTGTCTTCTATTTCACTGATCCTGTCTTCCATCGTTTCAAACCTGCTCCTCAGCCCTTCTATGACACTGTCCATTTCTACAATCTTGTTGTTTATCTTTTGGATTTCTAATTGTTGTTTCTGTATAATTTCTATTTGTGAATTTATTTTGGCATTTTGTTCCTGTATTATTTTCTTGAATTCTTCCATTTTTTGTATTTTCCATGAATTTGTCTGCCATTTCCAGGGATTTGTCTGTTTTTTTCTCATTTTTGTCTGCTTTTTGCTTCAACTCTTTGATAGCTCAGAATATTAGAAATTTGAATTCTCTATCAGGTAGTTCTAGTGCCTTTTCTTCTGCTGGAAAGTCATCTGGTGTTCTCTTTTGGACGCCTACTGGAACCATCCTTTTTTTAAAGATGTTTTGATATTGTCTGCTGTCTTTGGGATATTCAGTAGCTATTTTCCTCATTTATTAATTGTAGATTTATTTCATCCTGCCTTTTCATTTTATTTATGTCTGAGCAGGCAGGCTGTGTTCTGTTGTTTGCTCGTCTGTGGGCATGATACTTTTCAGCTCTTGTCCAACAGGTAGAGTCAGTCGCTCAGCTATGGTGCAGCAGGGCATGTGCTGCTGAAAGGGAGTTGCTGGGATGGACTGTGGCACATATTAGGGCCGACACGGTGGGCTGGGAGTCAGTGCAGGGTAGGTTCTGGTAGGCCGTGCCTGTGCTGCTTGGGGGTGTGATGTTCAGTGCACAGTGCAGGTAGGCAGGAAGGGGGAGGGAGATTGGGATGTGTGGAGCTAAGATGAGTATGGGAAAGAGTAGAGAGAGGAGAAACAGGAGCCAAAAACAAACAGAGTGCTAAGGGAGCTTGCCATTGGAGTGGAGACATGAGAGACCGATAAATGGAGAAAAACAAAAAGAAAAAAAGGGTAAAAGAAAAAAATAAAAAATAGGAATTAAAGCCAAGCCCCCAGGGATCCCACTGGTGCGACTGTGAAGACTGGGAAGTGGCTCCCAGACTGTGAAGTATAGCCTGGCTAGGAGGGGCAGAGGTGTCACATAGTGCCAGGTATTCAGGAGACAGAAAGTAAAAATGAGTATAGAGACACGAGAAACTGAGAAATGAAGAAAGAGCAAAAGAGAGGAAACAAAGAAATAAACAAAACAAAAAAAGAGAGAAAGGAAATGTTCTCAGGGATCCCACTGTGCGGCTGCACAGACTGAGGAAGTAGCTCCCAAGATGTGCAGTACATCCCAGCTACAAGGGGATCCCAAGCCGAGAAAAGAAAAATCAAAACAGAATAAAACAAAAAACAAAAAACAAAAATACCCCAGATCCCACCAGAGTGGTGGCACTGGCCAGGAAGCAGTTCCACAGTCAAGTGGCATTCACAGCCTTTCAGAGGGAAGTAAAGATGGCACATGGAGCCAGATATTTGAGAGAAAGGATGGGGAGGTGGTGAGGGTATGGAAGAAATCAAAAGAAGTGCAAAAAGGAACACCAGCAACAATCAAAAGACACTCTGGGAGCTGGCCAGTGTGGGCGGGTGGCATCCAAGTGGCACAGGGCTGAAGCCAGTGCCTCCTGGCCAAAAGACTGGGGCCCCAGGAAGCAGAGGAAGCCGGGTGGGGGTGAAGAAGGGTGGGGGGTGGGAAAGTGTATATCACTGGTTACCAGTTGTTTGGTCTGCTGGGAGCTCTGTGAAGCTGCTTTCCTGTACTCTGTGTTCTCCAATCTCCAAAAGGAGTCCAAGATGCCAAATCTGTGCTGCATTAGCTGATAGAGGAACTCTGCACATATCTCTCCTCACTCTCTGTTCTATGTCAGTTTATTCCATTTGGTACTTGACTGAGTTCTTTATCTCATTTGATGCTTAGGGTTCCAGGATTGATGTTTGCCTGTTTGACTTCGTTTTTCAGGTCTTTGCTGTGCAGGGATGCTGTGGTGCTTCTGTCTATAGTGCCATGTTGCCTGGAAGTCCTCACTCAGAATTCTTATAGGAAATACAACCAGAATGCTCCTTAGAAGTGAGGATGGGGTACTTTATCTTGCTTACTTTGGACATGCTATCAGGAAAGATCAATCGCTAGAGAAGGATATTATTGTTGGTAAAGCAGGAGGTCAGCAAAAATAAGGAAAACCCTTCAAGAGATGGATTGACACAATAGCCACAACAAAAGGCTCAAACATATTAAAGATCATGGAGATGATCTGTTCTGTTCTGTTATACATAAGGTTGTTCTGTTATACATAAGATTGCCACGAGTAGGAGCTGATTCGAAGGCAACTAAAAACAACCACAACATTCCACTGTACGAATGTTGTTTATCCATTCATCTGTTGATGGACATTTAGGTGTTTCCATCTTTTGTCTATTGCATAGAAAATATACTTTTTGATTACTTATTACAATCACATAGTGCAAAATTCTTTCCTCGTATCTTATCCCCTTGCCACCCAGTTCACCTTCCTAGAGGCAAAAAAAAGTTTCTTTCTCTTATGTATAGCTCTCTAAAGAAATATTATACATACACATGCAGTTATATAGGTATTTTCCTTCTTTTTATATGAATAGTACCACGCTATGTAAACTTATCTGCACCTCCATTTTTCAGTTAGCAAATCTTGGAGACCATTTCATATCTAAAGAGCTTCTTTATTCTTTTTTTCATAGCTGCAAATTATTTCACTATATGGATTACCATAATTTATATAATCAATCTCCTAAAATAGGTATTTATGATGTTTCTAATACTTCGTTGTGAACATTGCAAAGAATATCTTGTACTATGTCACTTTTCACTTGTTTAAGTATGTCTATAGGATAAATTCCCAGAAGTGAAATTGTGTGTCGAAGATTATGTGCATTTGTCATTTTGATAGGTGTTGCCAAACTGCCCTCCTGTAAGGCTGTACCAATTTAAATTTCCCCTGGGAATATGTGAGAATACTTATTTCCCCACACCCTCCTCAATGTAGAATATTACTTCACTTTGTTACAGTAGCCAATTTGAGAAGTTAGAAACAGTATCTCATGTAGCTTTACCTGTATTTCTCTTATTTAAATGAGGATGAACATCATTTCGTATGCTTATAATAGGACCCATTTCCAGTACTTTTCCTGTAAGCTATTTATATTCTCTACCCTTATTTTTATATCCAGCCGTTGGTCATCTGTGCTTGTAGGAACTCTTCATATACTACAGAAATCTGCCCTTAAAACAAGTTGCAAATACTTTCTCAGTTTATCATGTCTTTTAACTTCCACAGAAATTTTTTTTACATAGATAAATTTTTATCTTTTATGGCTTCTGGATGTTTCCTTCTCCTCCTCCTCGTTTCTAAATTTTATACTTTCTTTTCTCTTGGACAATTTTGTTAACTAGCATTTCCAGGAAAATCAAAAATAGTAGTGACAGTGGACTTTGCATGCCTTGCTTCTGAGTCTAGTGGGAAGTAGCTAAAGCTTTCTCACTGAGGATGATGTTGGCTTTTGAGTTCAGATAGATGTATTTACCATGTAAAAAAAATGTACAATTGTTCCTATTTAAGAATTTTTAGTCAAGAAAGAATGTTGAAATATATGGGATGACCATTAACATCTAGGAAAACATCCTTGTATTCTGGGATTCAACCCACTTGGTCATGATGACTTCTTTAGAAATCTCTAGTATTTTCTTTCAAAATTCAAAAATTTCCATTAACTTCACAGGTTGAGACTATTCTGACATTTCTTTTTTGTGCTATATTTGATTTTGTGTCAATATTATGTTGATCTTCATAAAAAGAATTGTAAGCATGTCTTTTTCTATATTTTAAAATATCACTGGAAATTAATGTCACTGAATTATACATGTGAAGGAAGCTGAAATGGCAAATGCTTTGTTATATGTGTATTTACCACAATTTTTAAAAAAGCATCAGAACTTGTGTTTCTTAAAGGTTTGGTAGATTTTCCTTGTGAAACTTTCTAGGCCTGGTGCTTTTTAGAAGATTATCTCTTCATCAAATATCTCAACTAAGTTAGCTAATGATTTTTTCTCTTTTCCAAAGAATGATTTATTAGCTCTACTAATTTTCCTTTTTCTAATTCATTTTGTTTTTAACTGTATAAACTCCTTCCTCTGCATTCCTTAACTTTATTTTGCTATTTACTTTCTAAGTTCTCAAGTTAGACGCTTCATTTATTTTCATTCTTTTGTTAATAAATATAAGTATTTAAGGCTTAGATTTTTCCTCTGTGCACCATTTTAGCTATATGAGAGTTAGTTTAGGAATTAATTTATTTGTAGTGAAGAAATATCTATCTGATGTTCAACAATTCCTTCAGTCTCAGTTTCTTATTCTTCCTCAACTATTACACAAATTTAACGTGCATGGAATTATCCTATCTTTATAAATACATTTCTGTGTATTTGCATAGAACTTAGAGAGCTGTCTGGAATACATTTACTGACACCTGTTGAAGGTTATTTCTGGTGATAGAATTTGAGGTGTTGGTTTCTTTTTTCTTGTTACTTTCCTGAGTTTCTTGAATTTTTTGGTGAATATGTATCATTTTTACAGACACAATAAGGTTTAAGAAACAAATGAAACAGCAAGAATACATTAAAAAAGAAAGAAATCGAGAGTAAATATACAACAGAAGTAACTAAACATTTCTATTATAAAAAATAATGTAAATGGAATACATTCATTAGGGACAAATGAGCTTCCTGGAATCCTAGGAGGTGAGGGTGGAGATGCCTACGAACTAACCCTACTTTTGCCTCAGATCATCACAAGTTTGGGGTCAGTGGTGGTTCAGTGGTAGAATTCTCGCCTTCCATGTGGGAGACCCAGGTTAGATTCCTGGTCAATGCACTTTATGCACAGCCACCACCTGGCTTGTGTGTTGCTATGATGCTGAAAAGGTTTCAGCAGAGCTTCCAGACTAAGATTAGGAAGACAGGCCTGGTGATCTACTTCCAAAAATTAGCTAAGTCTGATTCACAACCAGTCATTGGGATGGCACAGTACTGGGCAGCATTTCATTCCATTGTGCGTAGGGGTCGCCATGAGTTGGGGTCAACTCAATGGCAGCTGACAACAACCATGAGTTTAGTTACAAAACCAAGAGAGTCCTGATAGCTATAAAACATAGGATGTCTATGTAAATTCTTCCTGAATGGTGACCCAAACCTTGTGACACAACTTAAAATTAAGCCTCTCAGTTCTGGCAAGATCCTACTATGCACAGGGAGCCTTTGAAGCAGCTGAGCATCCCTCCTCCAGGAGGGTTTTGGGGAGCAAGGGAAAAAAGCCGAAACATGCTCTTCTGGCCTTCTCTATGCAGCTACCTCTCCTCCACCACCTATTAAAAGGAAAGAGTCTTTCAACTGTCATACAGCATCTAAAAACTCAATCCATCTATACACTGTCTTATAGGACACACAGAGATGCAGAAAGGCTGACTGTAGAAGAATAGGCAATATATACTAGGAAACAAAAATAAAGCAAGGATCACAATACATAAAGTTACAGAAAATGTTATATGGGACAAAATGGGCCATTACATGACAATCAAGGGTGCAATCCACAACAACATGGCCCTTACTGTGGGCCAGGCATTGTGTATTTCACATGCAAGAGATCATTTAATTCATAACCCTATGAGGCAAATACATTTTATTTCTCCCCATTTTACAGATAAGGAAATTAAGGCATAGAGAACGCAAAGAGAATCCAAACACCAACACCAGTGGTCACAGAGTCAACTCCAACTGATGGCAACCCCACGTGTGTCAGAGAACTGTGCTCCACAGGGCTGTCCATGGCTAATTTTTTTTGAAGTAGATCTCCAGATCTTTTTTCAGAATCCAAACCAAGGCACCCTGATTCTGGATCTGTACTCCCAATTACTATACTGTACCACCATCAAGTTTTATATAATGCGGCACTAGCAGCCACAGCCATAGTTTTTTTAATCTCTCCTAATTCCTCATGAAAAACAGAGTAACTAAAATAGCAAACCTGCAGGCAGTATCTATGAAAAAACATGACAAGATATCCCCAAAATATGAGCAGGGGGATAAATCACTAGGAGACCCAAAACCCACCTATCAGCAACTGAGTGGGAAGAAGAAGAAGGAAGGCAAAGGAACTTCTGACGACCCCGAGAGCGAGAAAACCCCTAAATCACCAACAGTTACTCCTGGGTAGGCCAACAAGCCACTTAGAACCAGAAATCAAAACAGAGGGGGCTTGGAAAGTTCTAGTTTACAGGTGAGTGTCAAGGGAACATGGTAAAGGTCAGACTGTATGATGAAGCAGTGGATCCTATGAACTCTAGAATCTAACCAACCGAACCTCCTTTCCAGGACAAACCCACATCCTGAGGAAAGCTGTTAAGAGTAGAATCCAAATTAAGTGGGACAAGGTTGTAAGTAAAAGATGAAAGAAAGAGAAGATTCATATAAAGGCAGAGGAGGAAACAGAGCCTGTATATCTTACTAAGTCCAAGGTCATGTACCTGAACACTTTGTGAAAACAACAGAAAAGGGAACTCTAAAGGGTCAAAGATAAGAAAGTTATCCTGGTCCACCATTCCCATCTGGCTTAAATGAGAGCAACAGAAAAGAATTATGGTCAAATCCCACACAAACTAAAGAGAAAAAGAAAATAATGAGCAAACTAATGTCCCCACAAACAATGAAGGCCCACGAAATAGATGAAAACTGCCATCTAATATTTCTAAACAAGCTAGAAAGTCAACTCAGAATGGCAACACTTAAACATAGCTAGCAAAAGTGCCAGGCTTTAAAGATAAAGAAAAAAATCCTTTGAGCAGTTAGGCAAAATAAGCAAGTCACTTATAGAAATGATAAATTAAATAGATACACAGATAGGAAGGAAGGAAGGAAGACAGTAGGGAGGGAGGGAGGAGGATGATAGATAGCTACCATCGCATTGACTCAGACTCATGGCAACCTACTGTCTCCGACTCATGGTAACCTTATATACAACAGAATGAAACACTACCCAGTCCTGTTCCAACCTCATAATCACTGGCATGTTTGAGGTCACTGTTGCAGCTACTGTGCCAATCCATTTCACCAAGAGTCTCCCTATCCCACTACTTCAACAAAAAATTATGTCCTTCTCCAGTGACTGATCCCTCCTAATGACGTGTCCAAATTGAGTTGGACAATGTTCTGTTGTGATCCATAGGGTTTACGTTGGTTAATTTTTGGAAAATCAACAGGCCTTTCTTCCTAGTCTGTCTTAGTCTGGAAGCTCCACTGAAACCTGTTCACCATGGGTGACTCTGCTGGTATTTGAAATACTAGTGGCATAATTTCCAGCATCACAATATCATGTAAGCCACCACAGTACAACAAACTGACAGACGGGTGGTGGAAGTCATTTACAAGGGAAAGAAAATCAGTTGTCATCAGACTTTGACAGCAGACAATAGAGTAACATATTTAAGCTACTCTAAGAAATGAAACATGAGACAAGGATTTTATAGCCAACCAGACAGACCTTCTAGTATAAAGGTCACAGATAAACTTTTGAACATGGAAGAACTTAGGGAATACTATTCCTATGAGCCCTTCCTGAAGAATCTACTGGAGAACAAGCATCAGAGAAGCAAAGTGAATGGAGAGGAATCAGCATAAACACTGGAATAAACATTAAATATATATCTACTTACAGAACTGAGACAAAGGAAAATGGTACCGCAAGAAATAACTATTTTGACAATGTAGACTCAGTACATCTATCAAAAAGTACTAGACGAAAATATAAAGTTATGGAGTGGGAAACACCCTTCTACACATAAAATCCAGAACCATAAAAAAAAAAGGTTGATAATCTTTTACATAAAAATATAAAATGTTTATATGGCCCAAAACACCGTTTAAAAGAACAACCCATTGCCACTGAGTTGATTCTGACTCATAGGGACCCCATGTGTGTCACAGTAGAGTTGCACTCAATAGTGTTTTCAATGGCTGTAATCTTATGGATACAGATCACCAAGCGTTTCTTCTGTAGCACCACTGGGTGGTTGTAAACCGCCAACCCTTTCAGTAGTAACTGAGTGCAAACTGTGCCACCCAGGGATCTTCCAAAACATCATAAACAATTCTAAAAGACAAGCAACAAATTGGATGAAGAAATTTGCAATCTATGTGATAAACAAACTGCTAATATCACTAAAATATGGAGTTCTTTGAATAGGCCCAGTTGAAAAATGGGACAAAACATGTAAGAAATACTAAACCAAAAACCAAACCCACTGCTGTCGAGTTGATTCCGACTCATGGCAACCCCATGTGTTCTGGAGTAGAACTTCTCCATAGAATTTTCTTGGCTGTAATTTTCATAAAAGCAGTTAGCCAGGCCTTTCTTCTGTGGTACTTCTGGGTGGGTTCAAACTGCCAATCTTTAGCTTAGTAGTTCAGTGCAAACTGCACCACCCAGGGACCATCATAAGACAAACATTTAATAAATATATATAAAAAGTTGCTCACACTTATTAATAATTTAAAAATATAGTGAAATAATTAGCTATGATACAACATTTGTCACATTGGCAAGTATTGATAATACCAGTACTGGTTAAGAATGGAGAAGTATTTACTCATAATTTACTAAGAACACACTTTGTGTAAGGATTTGTGTTGGACGTCAGAGATACAAATATAAAAAATACAGAAACAACGTTCCTCTCCAGACAGAACTTACATTTTTTGGGTGTGAATAAGGGAAGGATGGGAGATTTTTAAAATGAGCGCACAATTATTTAAATGCAGTTCTGACATGTGCTACAAAGGACAAATACAGGGTACTTTAAGAGAGAAGAAAAAGAGAGACCTGGTATTATTCACGGCCAGGCATTCTCAGCAGCTGTAAACCAATAAACCCTTAAGAAAACAACTGGCAAAATCTGAAATATCCACAACTTTCGTCTTAGTAATTCCACTCCTAAATCTCAAGTCTACCAAAATACATAAGTGGGCAAAAATATACACAAAATGACATTTACTGCAGCATTGTTTGTAACAGCAAAAATTGAGAAACAATCTAAATGTCCATCAATAGGATACTGGCTAATTAGGGTACATCCACAGAATTCAATCATCTAAAAGAATAATATAGAGATCTATGTACTAATCTACAGCGAAAAAATTAAACAACCTAGGAAGCATCAAAAGAAAATGGAAGGAATACACCGAGTCTCTATACCAAAAAGAACTGATTGACGTTCATCCATTTCAAGAGGTAGCATATTATCAGGAACCGATGGTACTGAAGAGGTCCAAGCTGCACTGAAGGCAGTGGCGAAAAACAAGGCTCCAGGAATTGATGGAATACCAATTGAGACGTTTCAACAAATGGATGCAACACTGGAAGTGCTCACTCGACTATGCCAAGTAATTTGGAAGACAGCTACCTGGCTAACCGACTAGAAGAGATCCATATTTATGCTTATTCCAAAGAAAGGTGATCCAACTGGATGAGGAATTTATTGAACAATATCATTAATACTACACACAAGTAAAATTTTGCTGAAGATCATTCAAAAGCAGTTGCAGCAGTACATCAACAGGCAACTTCCAGAAATTCAAGCCAGATTCAGAAGAGGACGTGGTACCAGGGATATCATTGCTGATGTCAGGTGGATCTTGGCTGAAAGCAGAGTATACCAGAAAGATGTTTACCTGTGTTTTACTTACTACGCAAAAGAATGTGACTATGTGGATCATAACAAATTATGGATAACACTGCGAAGAATGGGAATTCCAGAACACTTAATTGTGCTCATGAGGAACCTGTACATAGATCCCAGAGGCAGTCGTTCAAACAGAAAAAGGGGATTCTGTGCAGTTTAAAGTCAATAAAGCTGTGCATCAGGGTTGTATCCTTTCATCATACTTATTCAATTTGTATGCTGAGCAAATAATCTGAGAAACTGGACTATAAGAAGAACAGGACATTAAGACTGGAGGAAGACTCATTAACAACCTGCATTATGCAGATGACACAATCTAACTTGCTGAAAGTGAAGAAGACTTGAGGCACTTACTGATAACGAGAAGACTACTGCCTTCAGTACGGATTATACCTGAACAGAGAGAAAACAAAAATTCTCACAACTAGACTGATAAGCAACTTCATGACAAAGACAGAAAAGATTGAAGATATAAAGGATTTCATTTTACTTGGATCCACAATCAACCCTCATGGAAATAGTAGTCAAGAAATCAAACAACTCATTGCATTAGGTAAATGTGCTGAAAAAAACTCTTTAAAGTGTTAAAAAGCAAAGATGTCACCTTGAAGACTAAGGCGTGCCTGACACAAGCCATGGTGTTTTCAGTTGCCTCATATGCATGCGAAAGCTGGACAGTGAATAAGGAAGACCGAAGAAGAATTGATACCTTTGAATTATGGTGTTGGTGAAGAACATTAAATATTCCACGGACTGCCAGAAGAACAAACAAATCTGTCTTGGAAGAAGTACAGCCAGAATGCTTCTTAGAAGGATGGTGAGCCTACGTCTCACATACTTTAGACATGTTATCAGGAGGGATCAGTCCCTGGAGAAGGACACCATGCTTGGTAGAGGTCAGCGAAAAAGACATCGATTGACAAAGTGACTGTAACAATGGGCTCAAGCATAACAACGACTGTTAGGATGACTCAGGACTAGGCATTGTTTCGTTCTGTTGTACACAGGGTCGCTATGAGTTGGAAATAACTCGACGGCACCTAACAACAACATGTACTGAAATAAAAGGATGTGTACACGTTTTATGAAAACAAAACCAAGCACCAGTGCAGTGCGAATATAATTAGCATGAGCAAATTTCTGAAAACAAATATATATTATATATTCTAGTGTATGCACAGAAAATATCTGGAAGAATAAAAATAAAAGTTGGGAGACTACTGGAAGTTTTTACTAAGTCATACATCTATATGGTTTGTAATTTTTACACCAAGAATTATTTTTTGAAAAAAAATAAATAGGTTTAAAGAAATCCACACTTTTCTTGTATTTAAGTATCTATGACACACACACATTGCATACCTTTATTCTGCCAATGATGATGGAAAAATGTTTCCTCCTTAACTATAAAGGAGCCCTGGTGGTACAGTGGTTAAGAGCTTGGCTGCCAACCAAAAGTCCAACAGTTCGAACCCACCAGCCACTCCTTGGAAACCCTATGGGGTAGTTCTGCTTTGTCCTACAGGGTTGCTATGAGTCAGAATCGACTCGATGGCAACGAGATTTTTTTTCTAATCACAAAAAAACAAAACACACACACACGCGCACACACACCCTTTACTTGATAAACACAGTGTTTATAATATTTTAGTCCTTTATATTCTGTTCCTTCACTCCAAATTAAGGTTTTATAAATAAATCCACCTGTACCTTCTGTCTAAGCCCATTTAAAGCAAATTAAAACAAACTGTAAACTACAGTCCCAGTATCTAGACTCAGTCTGAAATGACCCTTTCATCTGGAACTCTTATTAAAATGTCATGCTACAGCTCTTTAAATAGAAACAAACCCTAGGATATGATGTTAGACTTCCTTTATTGCTACTTACAATGACTAAGTCCTGTGCTTATAATACAGTTTCCATTTAATTACTATACTCAAAGGGCTTTCTAAATTTTTCTCATTGCGCCTTAATGCAATTTTCTTAGGATACTGTTTCATTCTTTTTCAGATGAAAATGAAAAGAAATTGAGCAATTGACTTAAGTCAATTTAAAGTCATAAAGCAATACAGTAGGAGAGTCAATCAGCAAAAGAAAAAACATAGGTCTCCTATCTAGAGGCTGGATACCAGCTTTACACCATTCACATCTAGGGTGATCTACAAAGCTATGAAAGTCACCTTCAGCAAACATTCAAAGTGAATCTTGTCCTACCACATTATGACTACTTAGTAAGAAAAGCCTCAGATCTTGTTATAGCCTTTTTAGTATGCTGGATCTAATAAAATGCTTTCCATTCAGCAACAGAAACAAGTTCTGAAACATTTAATAATTTGCCCTCAGACTATGAAAATTTCCACTGCAACTTCTTCTCAGATCCTTTAATATTCCTTACACAAAGTCAGAAAAATTATAAACATGTTTGACTTACATATGAATAGTTTGGTTTGTTTAGCACAGTTTAAATCCAAATATTTATTAAGTACCTATTTTGTTCCAGAAACTGTGCTAAACACTGTGAATACAAAACTGAAAAAGATGCTCTCTTGGCCTCCAATGATTCCAGTCTGGTAGGGGAGAGACAGGCACACAAACTAATGTCATACTGAACCTCTACGTCCCTAACTCTGAATGAGGACTTATGTCACCAAGAAATAGCAGCAATTATGACTATGAATTACTACAGTGTGAATTCAGTGCTTTCTCTTCCCACTCTTCACCCTTAAAAACGTACATGCATTTCTAAACACCCTACTAAAAGGAAGCAAGGTGCCTTGGAGAAAGAGTTGAGTCTAAGTGTGGAATATGGAATGAACAAGATGAGTCACTGGCATCTTATGGTGCCTAGAAAGCAAGGAAGTGCCCAAAGACTAATGGGGTTCCTGTCAAATGGACATAGGAGCAAACCCGAAGGAGCTCCATTTGGCCTATGTGGGATGATCTGAACAACAAAAAATGACAGTAATGAATTATAAAATATGAATTAAAAACCCATGTTGACACTAAAAGGAGAAGAAATATCAGGGAGTAAAGCTCTTCTTTTCAGAGAATACCAGCTAATAAATGTAGAGGAAATGACCAAATTAGAAAAATCATTCTGTAAACCTTAATACATTCATCAATAGATGCTAAAAACATTGAGTAAACGAGTTGTTGGGGAACAGAATATGCATATAATCTCAAAGTTTTATCCCACAGGTAATTTATGAATTACAAAAAAGGAAGACGTGCTCAAGTTATCATCACCAATAGTTGGGCAATGTGTCACCACTCTCCCCTTTCCCTTTCCATCCTGGGTTCTCCATGTCCATTCATCCAGTTTTCCCATCCCTTCCTGCCTTCTCGTCTTTGCTTTTTGGCAGGTGTTGCCCATTTGGTCTCATATACTTCACTGAACTAAGAAGCACGTTTCTCAAGTGTGTTATTGTTTGTTTTACATGCCTGTCTAAACTTTGGCTGAAAGGTGGACTTAAGGAGTGGCTTTAGTTCTGAGTTAGCATGGTGTCCAGGGGCCATAGTCTCAAGGGTTCCTCCAGGCCCTATCAGACCAGTAAGACTGGTCTTTTTTTTTGTGATTTTGAGATTTGCTCTACATTCACCCCCCGCTCTGTCCAAGACCCTCTAGTGTGATGTCTTGTCAGAGCCGCTGGCCGTGGTAGCCAGGCACCAGCTAGTTCTGGGCTCAGGCTGGTGGAGGCTGTGGTTCGTGTGGCCCATTAGTCCTTTGGACTAATATTTTCCTTGTGTCTTTGGCTTTCTTCATTCTTCTTTGCTCAGAACGTGATGGGACCAATAGATGTACCTTAAAGGGCCACTCACAAGCTTTTAAGATCCCAGACACTACTCACCAAAGTAGTATGTAGAACATTTTCTTTATGAACTGTTACGCCAATTGACCTAGATGTCCCCCGAGATCATGGTCCCAAGCCCTCAACCCCAGTAACTTGGTCCCTCATGGTGTTTGGATGTGTCCAAGAAGCTTCTGTGACTTTTCCTTGTTCAGTTTGTGCTGACTTCCCCTACACTGTGTGTTGCCTTTCCCTTCACAAAAGTTCACATTTGTCTACTATCTAGTTAGTGATTTTCCCTCCCCAGCTCTGCCCTACCTCGTAACAACCGAAGATTGTTTTTTTCTGTGTGTAAACCTTTTCTTGGTATTTTATAAATAGTGGTCTCATACAATATTTGTCCTTTTATGATTGACTTATTTCACTCAGTATAACGCCAACCAGATACATTCATATTGTGAGACGTTTCACATATTCAGCATTGTTCTTTACTGTTGCATAGTATTCCACTGTGTGTAGGTATGATAATTTGTTTATCCATTCATCTGGTGATGGACACTTAGTTTGTTTCCATCTTTTTGCTATTGTGAATAATGCTGCAATGAACATGGGTGTTGCACACGTCTATTCGTGTGACGGCTATTATTTCTCTAGGATATATTCCTAGAAGTGGGATTGCTAGATTGTATGGTATTTATTTTCTAGCTTTTTAAGGAAGCACTATATCATTTTCCATAGTGGTTGTACCATTTTACATTCCCACCAGCAGTGCATAAGAGTTCCAATCTCCCCAAAACCTCTCCAACATTTGTTATTTTCTGTTTTTTTTTTTTTAAATGAGTGCCAATAATGTTGGGGTGGGAGGGTATCTCATTGTAGTTTTCATTTGTATTTCTCTAAAGGTTAATTAATGAGCATTTCCTCATGTATCTGTTAGCTGCTTGAATGTCTTTTATGCTGAAATGTCTTCATATCTTTTGCTCTTTTTTTTATTGGAGTATTTATCTTTCTGTTATTGAGGTGTTGAAGTATTGTATAGATTTTAGAGATCAGATCTTTGTTGGATACGTTGTAGCCAAAAATTTTTTCCCAGTATGTAGATTCTCTTTTTATTCATCCGGTGAAGTCTTTTGATGACCATAAATGTTTAATTTTTTAGGAGCTCCCAGTTATCTAGTCCATCTTTCAGTGTTTGTGCATTGTTAGTTATGGTTTGTATTATATTTGTGCCAGGTGTTAGGGCCCCTAGTGTTGTACCTATTTTTTTCCACGATCTTTATTGTTTTAGGTTTTATATTTAGGTCTTTGATCCATTTTGAATTAGTGTTTATAGTGTGAAGTATGAATCTTGTTTCATTTTTTATATATGGGTATCCAGTTTTGCCGGCATCATTTCTTAAAAAGACTGTCTTTTCCACATTTAATGTACTTTGGTTCTTTGTCAAAGATCAGTTGACCACAGGTGGATGAATTTACATCTGAGTTCTCAATTCTGTTCTATTGGTCTATGTGTCGGTCATTGTACCAGTACCAGGCTATTTTGACTACTGTGGCTGGATAGCAGGTTCCGAGATCAGGCAGTGTGAGGCCTCCTACTTTGTTGTTTTTCTTCAATAATGCTTTGCTTATCCAGGGCCTCGTTCCTTTTCATACGAAGTTGTTGACTAGTTTTTACATCTTGTTAAAGAACGTTGTTGTTATTTGATGGGACTGCATTATATCTGTAGATCAGTTTGGGTAGTGCTGACATTTTCACAATGTTGAGTGTCATGGATTGAATTGTGTCTCCCAAAAATCTCTGTCAACTTGGATGGGTCATGATTCCCAGTATTGTATGATTGTCTACCATTCTGTAATCTAATATGATTTCCTTATGTGTTGTAAACTCGATCACTATCATGAGGTTATATGTGATTTTCTTATGTGTTGTAAACTCTCTCACTATGATGACATTATACTGATGAGGTTTATAAAATTAGATAGTGTCTTAATCCAATCTCTTTTGAGATATAAAACAGAGAAACGAGTAGAGACACATGGGAACCTCATAACACCAAGAAAGCAGTGCCGGGAGCAGAGCATGTCCTTTGGACCTGAGATTCCTGCACTGAGATGCTCCCAGACCAAAGGAAGACTGATGCATCACAAGGACCTTCCTCCAGAGCTGACAGAGAGAGAAAGCCTTCTCCTGAGCTGATGCCCTGAATTTGGACTTGTAGCCTGCTGGACTGTTAAAACCATCCACTTGTGGTATTTCTGTTAGAGCAGCACTAGATGACTAAGACATTGGGTCTTCCTATTTATTACTGCGGTATGTTTTTCCAATTATGTAGGTCTCTTTTGGTTTCCTGCAATAGTGTTTCGTATATTTGTATAGTCTTTTACATCCCTGGTTAGATTTAATCCTAAGTATTTTATCTTTTTAGGGGCTATTATAAATGGTACTGTTTTCCTGATTTCCTTTTCAAAGTCCTTTTGTTAGTATATACAAATCCAACTGATTATTGTACGTTGATTTTGCATCCTGCAACTCTGCTGAGTCTTTCCGTTAGCTCCAGTAGTTTTCTAGTGGAATCGTTGGGGTTCTCTACGTATAGGATCATATCATCTGTGAATAGGGATACTTTTACTCCGTTTCCAATTTGGATACCCTTTATTTCTTGTTCTTGCCTTACTGATCTAGCTAGGACTTCCTGCACAGTGTTAAATAAGAGTGGTGATAAAGGGCATCCTTGTCATGTTCCCATTCTCAGGGGGAATGCTTTTGGCCTCTCTGTTGAGAATGATGTTGGCTGTTGGTTTTGTATAAACCAAAACCAAACCAAACCCGTTGCCACTGAGCTGATTCCAACTTATAGCGACCCTATAGGACAGAGTAGAACTGCCTCACAGGGTTTCCCAGGAGCCGTGGGTGGATTCGAACTGCTCACCTTTTAGTTAGCAGCTGAGCTCTTAACCACTGCGCCACCAGGGCTCTTGGTTTTGGGTTTTGGTTTTGTATAGATGCCCTTTATTACGCTGAGGTATTTCCCTTCAGCTCCTATTTTATTGAGAGTTTTTATCAGGAATGGGTGTTGGACTTTATCAAATGTCTTTTCTGCATTAATTAAGATGATCATGTAATTTTTTCCTTTCGTTCTATTTATGTGGTGGATTATACTGACTGATTCTCTAATGTTGAGCCATCTTTGCATACCTGATATGAATCCTACTTGATCGTGGTATATTATTTGTTTTATGTGATGCTGAATGGTATTGGCTAGAATTTTGTTGAGAATTTATGCATCTATATGCATAGAAATACTGGTCTGTAATTTGCTTTTTTTTGTGGTGTCTTTGCCTGGCTTTGGTTTCAGGGTTACACTGGCTTCATAGAATGAATTTGGGAGTGTTCTTTCCTTTTCTATGCTCTGAAATATTTTTAATATTACTGGTGTGAGCTCTTCTCTAAATGTTTGATACAATTCTCCATTGAAGCTGTCCAGACCGTTTGTTTTTGTTGGGATTTTTAAAAATTACCACTTTGATCTATTTTCCTGTGATGGGTCTGTTCAGATTATCTATCTCAGCTCATGTTAGTTTAGGTAGGTACTATGTTTCTACAAATTTGTCCATTTCCTCTAGGTTCTCAAATTTGTTGTAGTACAATTTTTCATAGTATTCTGTTATGATCCTTTTTATTACAGCTGGGTTGGTTGTAATGGCTCCCATCTCATACTTAGGTTATTTGCTTCTTTTCCTGTTTTTCTTTTGTCAGTTTGTCCAATGGTTTGTCAATTTTGTTGATGTTTTCAAAGAACCAACTTTTGAGGTTGTTGATTCTTTCTATTGTTTTTCTGTTCTCTATTTCATTTATTTCTGCTCTAGTCTTTATTATTCCCTTTCTTGTGGTACTTGTGGGGTTCTTTTGCTGCTCTCCTTCCATTTCTTTGAAATGTAGCACTTATGTTTTGATTCTGGCCCATTCTTCTTTTTTGATTCTTGCATTTATTGCTATAAATTGTACTCTGGGCACTGCTTTTTGCTGTGGTCTAAAAGGTTTCGTATGATGTGTTTTCACTCTCATTTGATTCTACGAATTTTTGATTCCCTTTTTCATCTATAACCCAGTTGTTAAGCAAGGTGTTGCTTTCTATGTATTTGATTTTTTCCCCTTGCTCTTCCTGATACTGATTTTTACTTTCATGGCACTGTATTCAGAGACAGTGCTTTGTATTATTTCAGTGTTTTGGATTTTACTGAGGGTTGTTTTGAAGCCCAAAATGCGGTCTATTCTGGAGAATGTTCGATGTGCACTGGAAAAGAATGTATACTTTCCTTTGTTGGCTGAAGTGTTCTATGTATGTCTATGAGGTCAAGCTGTTGATAGTGGCGTTTAGAACTTCTGTATCTTTGTTGAGCTTCTTTCTAGATATTGTATCTTTTACCAAGAGTGGTGTGTTGAAGTCTCCTATTATTGTGGAATGTCTATCTCTTTTCCATGTTTTTAGAGCTTATGTTTTTGGAGCCCTGTTGTTGGGTGTATAGATATTTATTACGGTTACGTCTTCTTGGTGGATTATCCTTTAATCATTATATAATGTCATCACTTGTCTTTTATGGTTGATTTTGCCTTAAAGTCTATGTTATCTAAAATTAGTATTGCCAATCCTGCCCTTTTTGGTTACTGTTTGCTCTATATATTTACTCCATCCTTTGATTTTTAATATATTTATGTTTTGGTGTCAACACTGTGTCTCTTGCAGACAGTATAGTGATGGGTTGTGCTTTTTTATCCATTCTGCCACTCTCTCTTTACAAATTCATTTAAGCAATTTACATTCAGTGTGATTATTGACAGGTATGAGTCTACTGCTGTCATACTGTGCTTTTTTGTGGTGCTGTTTTCTTTACTCCTCTTTCTGTGATTTCCTTTTGTTTGTGGGTTTTCTTTTCTTTCATCGTTACAGATTTTGTGTTAACTGAGTCTTTATGTTTTTCTTCTTTTTTATATTGATGAGTAGGTTTGTTAACTTTCTTTGTGGTTACCTTGAAATTTATCCTCACCTTCCTAAGTTTTAATCAGTCTTTGACTTCCTCTCCATTTGAAAATTCTGTATCTACAGCATTTATTCTCCCTTTTACCATTTTGATGTTGTTTCCCTGTTTTAAGTCTTTTAGCTTTGTTTTATTATTGAGAGTTCTATATCTAGATTGGTATCTGCCTGATAATGTCCTGTGTCCTAGACTCCAGTTGTTGTCTGACGTTGGTTCTCTAACCAAAGAACTCCTTTTAATATTTCTTGCAAGTTTGGTTTTGTTTTTACAAATTCCCTTAATTTCTGCTTATCTGGAAATGTCCTAATTTCGCCATCATATTTGAGCAAGAGTTTGGTAAAATATGACATACTTGGTTGGCAGTTTTTTTAAGGTTTTACATGTCATCCGATTGCATTCTTGCCTGCATAGTTTCTACTGAGTAATCAGAGCTTAGACTTATTATTTCTCCTTTGTAAGTGACTTTTCATTTTTGTTCAGATGCTCTCAGGATTCTTTGTTTTTGGTTTTGGCAAGTGTGGTTATGATATGTTTTGGTCACTTTCCTTTGGGGTCTATCCTATATGGGATTAATGTAGCTCCTTGGATACCCAGCTTCTCATCTTTCATGATATTTTGGAAGCTTTCTGCCAGCATATCTTCAACAATCTTCTACATGTTTTCCATTTTCTTCCCCTGTTCTGGAACTCCAATCCCATACAAATTTTTGCTCTTAATTGTGTCCCACATAATTCTTAGATTTTCTTCATTCTTTTCTCTGATTTTTCCTCAAAGTGGCATTCGTGGATTTGTCTTCAATCTTGCTGATTCTGTCTTCCATTGTTTCAAATTTGCTCCTACAATCTTCTTTTGAGTTTTCCATTTCTGAAATTTTGTTTACGTTCTGGATTTCTAGTTTCTGTTTTAGTATGATTTCTAACTTTTTTTATTATGACATTTTGTTCTTGTATTATTTCCTGAATTCTTCTATTGCTTTGTCTGTGTTTTCCTTGATTTTGGTTATGTTTTAGTTGGTTTTGTCTGTGTTTCCATGATTTTGTCTATTTTTTCCTTGGTTTTGTCTGTGTTTTCCTTGATCCCTTTTGTAATCTCATGGACAGCTCTAAATATTAGTCTTTTGAATTCCATATCAGATTGTTCCACTGCCTTTTCTTCTACCAGAAGGTCATCTGATTCTTTATTTTGGTCTCTTGCTGGAACCATCCTGTCCTGCTTTTTAATATGTTTTGATATTGTCTGCTGTCTCTGAGACATTAAGATATTTTCTGTATTTGTTTATTGTATGTTCATCTGTTTCATCCTGCTTTTTTGTTTTGTTTTGATATGTCAGGGAGAGCGGGCCTGGTGTGCTTTGCTGCTTGCTCGTCTGTCATCACGATAGTTCTTGCCACTGTGTCTGGGTGGCCAGGGCATTAGGCAGGTTGAGCCTGCTTCGCTGTACACTGCTTTAGTGAGATGGCTGAGGGGGGCCTGGGCAGGTGCTGTCTGCCTCCTGATGTTGGTCCAGCAGTGTGGGAGTACTTACAGCTCCTTGCCAGATAGGCACGGGTGTCAGGGAGTCATATGGGATGGCTTCCTACTTTTCAGCAGTTGGCCAAGTGGTGAGAGGGGAGGGGCAGTGCTGGGGCAGTGCAGCAGCCAGCCTGAGTGCTGGGGAAAAGTGAGGGCTGGTGGGGGGTGGCATACAGGGCTATGTTGATGGGAGAAAGAGAAGAGGAAGAAGAAAAACCAGGGCACTCAGCAGGTGCAGGTGAGGCGAACTATGGGGTTGGCAGAAGGGGGGAGGTGGCATATGGAGCTAGGTGGGAGGTCAAAAGAAAGAAAAAGAGAAAGATGGAGACAAAATGGCAAACTAGTCAGATTCACTAAGCCACCGTGCTGCAACAAAGACCCAAAAAACAAAGTAAAACAGATACAGACGTCAATCCTGGAACCCTGAACCTTAAATGAAGGGATAAAGTAGTACATTCAAAGCCACTAAGAAACTAATTTAGAAAAAAAAAAAGCAAGAAATAGAAACACAGAGTGGAGATTCCCAGCCAAATGGCATGACAAAGTGTGGCCATCTTAGAATAAAGCCAACAACTCTGCATGAAGAACAAAGAAAAGCACCTTCCCCTCTAGCTCCAGGCCCACTCTGCCGTGTTCTGCAGCCCTGAGGGGAACTGGCCTGGACCCCAGTTCCATCCCCATTGACCCCAGCCCCGACACACTGTGCTCCGCAGACATGAACAAAACTGACCCAAACACCAGAGCCCTCTCACCGGCTCCAGCCCTGCCTTGCCATGCTCCATGGCCCCACTCTCAATAAAGGACAATACATCTACAAACACTCGACAAAGATACAGAAGATCTAAAGGCCACAATCAGCCATCTTGACCTCACAGACATATACAGAACGCTCTACCCAACAGCAGCAAAGTATACATTCTTTTCCAGTGCACATGGAACAGTCTCCAGAATAGACCATATCTTAGGTCACAAAGCAACCTTCAACAAAATCCAAAACACTGAAATAATACAAAGCATCTTTTCTGATCACAACACCATAAAAATAGAAATTAATAACAGAAAGAGCAAGGAAAAAACAAAACATGGAAACCGAATAACATCTTGCTTAAAAACCACTGGGTAATAGAAAAAACCAAAGAATCAAACAAGAATGAAAACACATCACACCAAAACCTTTGGGACACAGCCAAGGCAGTGCTCAGAGGTCAATTTTTAGCAATAGACATATACATCAAAAAAGAACGGGCCAAAATCAAAAGGTTACCTTTACAACTCCAACAAATAAAACAGAACAGCAGAAAAACCCCACAGCCACCAGAAGAAAGAAAATAATAAAAATCAGGGCAGAAATAAATGAAATAGAGAAAAGAAAAATAGAAAGTAACAAAATCAAAACAGGGTTCTTTGAATGGATCAACAAAATTAATAAACCATTGGCCAAACTGAAGAAAGAAAAACAGGAGAAGAAGCAAATAACCCAAATAAGAAAGGAGATGGGGGACATTAACAGACCAATTGATATCAAAACGATAACAAAGTACTGTGAAAAAATGTAATGAAACAAATGTGAAAAGCTAGAGGAAATGGACAAATTTCTACAAACACGCTACCTACCTAAACTAACACAAACTTAGGTAGAAAATCAGAACAGACCAATAACAAGAGAAGCGATTGAAAAAGTAGTAAAAACAATCCCAACAAAACCAAGTCCTGGCCCAGATGGCTTTATTGGAGAATTCTACCAAACATTCACAGATGAGCTCACACTAGTACTATTCAAACTATTTCAGAACATAGAAAAGGAAAGGATACTTTCAAATTCATTCTATGAAGCCAGCATAACCTTAATACCAAAACCAGGCAAAGACACCACAGAAAAATTACAGATCAGTATCTCTCACGAATACAGATGCATAAATTCTCAAAATGCTAGCTAAAAGAATTCAGCATCATATAAAAAAAATAATACACCATGGCCAAGTGGGATGCATCCCAGGTATGCAAGGATGGTTCAACATTAGAAAATTGATCAATGTAATCCACCACATAAATGTTAAAAAAAAGAATCACATGATCATCTCAATGTAGAAAAGGCATCTGATAAAGCCCAACACCCATTCCTGATAAAAACTCTCAATAAAATAGGAATAGAAGGCAAATTTCTCAACATAATAAAGGGCAACAGTACAAAATCAAGAGTTCTGGTGGTATAGTGGTTAAGAGCTATGGCTGCTAACCAAAAGGTTGGCAGTTCGAATCCACCAGCTGCTCCTTGGAAATTTTATGGGGCAGTTCTATTCTGTCCTATAGGGTTGCTATGAGTTGGAATCGACTCAATCACAATGACTTTGGGTTTTTTTTTGGTATACAAAACCAACAGTCAACAACATTCTCAGTGCTTGGGACCCTAACATATAGCATAAATGGGATAAAAAACATAAATAGCAATACACAAACATCACAAGATAAACTAGGTAACTGAGAGCTTCTAAAAATTAAACAATTATGCCCATCAAAAGACTTCACCAAAAGAGTAAAAAGAGAAGTACAGACTAGGAAAAAATCTGGGGCTATGACATATCCGACAAAGGTGTAATCTGTAATATCTATAAGAAAATCCAACACCTGAACAACAAAAAGACAAATAATCCATTTTAAAAAATGGTCACAGGAAATGAACAGACACTTCACCAAACAAGAGATTTAGGCGGCTAACAGACACGAGGAAATGTTCATGATCACTAGCCATTAAAGAAATGTAAATGAAAACTATGAGATACCATCTCACCCTGACGTTACTGGTACTAATCAAAAAACAGAAAATAACAAATGTTAGGCTGCGAGGAGACTGGAACTCTTGTGCACTGCTAGTTGGAATGTAAAATGGTACAACCACTTTGGAAAACAATATGTCGCTTCCTTAAAAACCTACAAGTAGAAACACCATATGATCCAGCAATCCCAGTCCTGGGAACATATCCTACAAAAATAAGAGCTGTCTCACAGACATATGCACACCCATGTTCATTGCAGCACTATTCACAATAGCAAAAAAAAACGGAAGCAAACTAAATGCCCATCAACTAGATGAATGGATAAACAAACTATGGGTAATACACACAATGGAATACTATGTAACAATAAAGAACAATGATGAATCTGTGAAACACCTTACAACATGAATGAATCTGGAGGGCATTATGCTGAGTGAAATAAGTCAACCACAAAAGGACAAATACTGTATGAGACCAATATTATAAAAACTCAAGAAAAAGTTTACACACAGAAAGAATCTTTGATCGTTACAAGGGATGGGAAGAACAGGGAGGGAATCATACTAACTAGATAGTAGATAAATAGGAACTTTGGTGATGAGTAAGGCAGTCCACAATACTGCGGAAGTCCACACAACTTGACCAAGGCAAAGTCATAGAAGCTTCATAGACACATCCAAATTCCCCGAGTTACTGGGCTGAAGGCTGGAGACCATGGTCTCAGGGGACATCTAGCTCAACTGGCATAACTTAGTTCATAAAGACAAGGTTCTACATCAGACCGTGGTGAATAGTGTCTGGGGTCTTAAAAGCCTGTGAGCAGTCATCTAAGATACATCTACTAGTCCCATCCCAGCTGGAGCAAAAGAGAATGAAGAAAACCAAAGACACAAGGGAAAGATTAGTGCAAGGGACTAATGGTCCACAAATACCACAACCTCCACCATACAGAGCCCAGAACAACTAGATGGTGCCTGGCCACCACCACCAACTGCTCTGACAGGGATCACAATAGAGGGTCCTAGACAAAGTGGGAGAAAAATGTAGAACAAAATTCAAATTCAAAAAAAAAAAAAAGAGATTCAGTGGTCTGACAGGGACTGGAGAAACTCCAAGAGTATGGCCCCCAGAAGAAGGCAGGAAGGGATGGGAAAACTGGATGAATGGAAACAGAGAACCCAGGGTGGTAAAGGGGAGAGTGCCGACACATTGCAGGACTGGCAACCAATGTCACAAAACAATCTGTATATTGCTTAATAAGAAACTAACTTGCTCTGTAACCTTTTACCTAAACACTACATATATACACGTATATAGATCAATGGTGGCACGGTGGAAGCCAGCAGGTGGGGGCAGGCCGGTGTGCCAGTCACACTCCTATCTGCAGTGGCATGGTAGGGAGTGGGGGGAGGTGGAATACACGGCTAGGTGGGAGAAAGAGGAAAAAAATGGCAGCGTGATAGGGGCCAACAAATGGAGGCAGGGTGGAACCAGAGGCCAGTGGGAAGGGTGGGGTGGTGATATACTGGGGTAGGTGGGAGAGAGAAAGAAAAGAATAGGAAAAAATGCTGGTATGATGAGGGCTGTGGGTTGGGGCAAGGCGAATGCGGGGCAGTGGCAGGCCAGTGTGCCAGTGGTTCTCTAGTTGTGGCAGTGCGGTGGGATCCAGAGGGAATGGGTGCATGGCGTACAGTGCTAGGTGGGAGGGAGAAAGGAAAGGAAGAGAACAGAAAAAAAAAAAGCAGGGTGGGAGCTGGCACGTGGGGACTAGGCAGACCTGGGACGGTGGTGGGCTGGTGGCTCTCTAGCTGTGGTGGTGAATGAGGGTGGGGCAGACCTGAGGGCCGGTTGGAAGCGAGGGAAGGTGACATCCAGGGCTAGGTGGGAGAGAGAAATAAAAGTACAGAAAGCAAAAAAAAAAAAAAAAAGAACTTTGACCTAACCTCACATCTTATACAAAAGTTAACTCAAAAAAAAAAAAAAAAAAAAATGGCGCAGTGGGAGATGGCAGGTGCGGGTAGCAGCAGGCCTGTGGCTCTCTCAGCAGCATTGCGGCATGGCCCAGCAGAGAGGAAGGTGGCATATGGGGCTAGGTGGCAGGGAGAAAAAAAATATGCAGTAAGACGCAGCAAGAGGGGACATGGCGAACCCAGGGCGGCATCATGCCGGTGTCTCTTTAGCTGAGGTGGCGTGGCCGGGCTCGGTGGGAAGATGTGGAGGTGGTGTAGGGAGGTGGGAGGGAGAAAGAAAAGGGATAAAAAGAAAAAACAGGTGCAGCAGAAGCCGGTGAGTGGGTACGGGGTGGCGGCAGGCCAGTGGCTCTCTACCTGTGACAGTGCAGAACGCCCCAGTGGAAAAGAGCAGAGGCAACGTATGGGGCTGGGTGAGAGGAAGAAAGAAAAAGAAAGGAAAAAAACATGGCAAAGTGGGAGCCAGTGGGGGTGGGGTGGACTTGGGGTCGTGCTGGGCTGGTGGCTCTCTAGCAGAGGCGGTGTGGCATGGCCGGGTGAGAAAGCATAGAGGTGAGGTATGGGGCTAGGTAGGAGGCAGAAAGAAAAAGGGGCAAAAAATGGTGTGGTGGGAGCTGGCAGGTTGGGGCAGGGCAGACGCAGCCTGGTGGTGGGCTGGTGGTACTCTAGCCGAGGCGTTGCAGCATGGCCTGGTGGCAAGGGGTGGCGGTGGCATATGGAGAAAGAAAGGGGAAAAATGGTGTAGTGTGAGCTGGCAGGAGGCGGCAGGGTAGATCCCTGGTGGCTGTGGGCTGGTGGTTCTCTAGCCAAGGTGGCACATCATGTCCCATCGGGAAGAGACAGAGATGGGGTACAGGGCCAGGTGGGAGGGAGAAACAAAAGGAAGAGGAAAAAAATGGCCCAGTGGGAGCCCGCAGGTGGGGGCAGAGAAGACAAGACCTGGGCTGGTGGCAGGCCGGTGGCACTCTAGCCAGGGCGATGTCTCATGGCCCAGCAGGAAAAGGCGGAGGTGGTGTATGAGGCAGAAGGGTGAGTGATGGGAAAGCGTGTTTCTCTGGTTACTAGGTGCTCCATCTCTTCTTGGGAGCTCTGTGAAGTCTGCCTTCTGCACTCCCTGCTAGAGTCATTGCTGGCTGTGCTCCAAGATGGTGACGCTGTGCCGTGTTAGTTGGCAAGGGATCTCCACTCCCTATCTCTTCTCGTTCTTTGTTTTCCTTCAGTTTCTTCTTCCATTTGGTGTTTGATCTAATTCTTTATTCCTTCATTTGATGCTTAGTGTTCCAGGACTGACTTTTGTGTATGTTTTACTTAGTTTTTCAAGTCTTTGCTGCAGACGGAAAGCATGATGCATCTGTCTAGGGTGCCATGTTGGCTCTGTCTCCCCTCCATTTTCTTTTGATGCTTCCTAAGTCATTCAATTTTTTCCCCATAAAATCCTTCAGTATTGCAACTCGAGCCTTGAATTTTTTCTTCAGTTCCTACAGCCTGAGAAATGCCTTTTGGTTTTCTAACTCCAGGTCTTTGCACATTTCATTGTAATACTTTAGTCTTCTCGAGCCAGTCTTTGAAATCTTTTGTTCAGCTCTTTTACTTCATATTTCTTCCATTCACTTCACTACATTCAACAGCAAGTTTCAGAGTCTCTTCTGACATCCATTTTGATCTTTTCTTTCTTTTGTCTTTTTAAGGACCTTTTGCTTTCTTCACATATGATGTCCTTGATGTCATCCCACAACTTGTCTGGTCTTCAGTCATTAGACTTCAATGTGTCAAATCTATTCTCGAATGGTCTCTAAATTCAGGTGAGATATACTCAAGGTCATACTTTGGCTGTTGTGTTCTTGTTTTAATTTTCTCCAGCTTCAACTTGAACTTGCATGTAAGTAATTGATCTGTTCCGCAGTCGGCCCTGGCCTTGATCTGACTGGTGATATTGAGCTTCTCCATCGTCTCTTTCCGCAGATACAGTCGATTTGATTCCTGTGCATTCCATCTGGTGAGGTCCAAGTGTATAGTTGCCGTTTATGCTGTTGAAGAAGGTATTTGCAATGAATGAGTCATTGGTCTTGCAAAATTCTATCATGCAATCTCTGATGTCATTTCTATCACCAAGGCCATATTTTCTTACTGATCCTTCTTCGTTTCCAATTTTTGCATTCTAGTCGCCAGTGATTAGCAATGCATCTTGATTGCATGTTTGAGCAGTTCAATTTCAGACTGCAGAAGTTGGTAAAAATCTTCAATTTCTTCACATTTGGCATTACTGGTTTATGCATAGATATGAATAATAGTTGTATTAACTGGTCTTCCTTAGAAGCGTGTGGATGTTATCCTATCACTGACAGCACTGTACTTCTGGATAGATCTTGAAATGTTCTTTTTGACAATGAATGTAATGCCATTCCTCTTCAATTGATCATTCCTGGCATAGTAGACCACATGACTATCTGATTCAAAATGGCCAATATCAGTCCATTTCAGCTCACTAACGCTTAGGATATCAATCTTTATGCATTCCATTTCATTTCAGACGATTTCCAAAGTTCGTTGATTCATACTTAGTACATTCCACATTCCAATTATTAATGGATGTTTGCAGCTTTTTCTTCTCATTTTAAGTCACGCCACATCAGCAAATAAAGTTCCCGAAAGCTTTACTCCACCCACATCATTAAGGTCGACTCTACTTTGAGGAGGCACCTCATCTGAAGTTTTATTTTGAGTTCCTTTCAACCTGAGGGGCTCATCTTCTGGCACTGTATCAGACAATGTTCCACTGCTATCCATAAGGTTCTCTCTGGCCATTTTTTCCAGTAGATTGCCAGGTCCTTCTTCCCAGTCTGTCTTAGTCTGGAAGCTCTGTTGAAATCTGTCCACTATGGGTGACCCTGCTGGTATTTGAAATATTGGTGGCACAGCTTCCAGCATCACAGCAACACACAAGCCACCAGAGTCTGACAAACTGACAGACAAGTGGTGGAAATACTCTAGACATAATGTATAAAACAAACATAAGACTCTGAAAGGGAGAGAGAAGGCAATGTGTCTTGGGACCTTGGGACTCAAGGAACAACACAGTGGTGAGTTCTCTGGGTATTCTTCTTGCTTCATATATCCCAGGGTAGCAAGAAGCTGGCAACCTGGAAACACCAAAGAACAAACAGCAAAAAAGGCCACTCTTCCTCACTCTCCCCCAACAGTGACCATGAAAGCCACATGAGAAGCAGTAACAAGGCACTCCTACTTCTCCCAGGAAGGTAAGTATCAGGGGAAGCCTAACAGGGAGTCAGAGCGCACACTTCTGCCCAGCAATAATGAGGATCCTTCCTTCCCTTGGGTATCAATGGAAGCCAAGTGGAAAATTTGGACATTTACCCCCACAGAGCAGTAACAAAGGGGTGCCCCCCAACCCCTTGCTGGATCAATGTCTAAAAAAGCCAGCTAAAATAGAAGGTTTAAATAAGACCTAAACTCCCATAAAATAATATCCAAAATGTCCAGGCTTCAATTAAGAATCACTCATCAACCAAGATCTCAAGCTGAATGAGAAAAGACAATCAACAGATTCCAACACCAACATAACACAGATGTAAGAATTTTCTGTGGTGTAATGAGTTCCCTTATGTGATCTTTTGCTCTTGCTTTTTGACCTTTATATGACCTTTTGCCCGTGATTCATTAAAAACAGCTTCGGCACGGGTCTGGCTGCGAAGACCATCTCAGTAATTGACAAAGCCTAAGTTGATTGACATCTCCTGGGTAACTGAGATTAGTTGAGCTCTAATCTGGCTATGAGGACTGGTTGAGCTCTCCTCAACCTAAGAGGATTGGTTGAGCTCTGATTTGGCTAAGAGGTTGGTTAGGCTTCAATCCAGCTAGGGGTTGTAACTGACAGAAGAGCATACGGAATGCCTCAAAAGGCTGAAACACAGAAGTTTTTGGGGTGTCCTGACGGACAAGAGCTGGGAGTGGAGAAAGCCCTTTGGACATGGGGGCTCTGCGTTGAGAGCCTCCCAGACCCAGTTTAAGAGCTGTAATACTAAGCCAATAACACTGAAAAAGAGCTGTAACACTGATGGAAAGCTAAACCACGGTAAAACCCGGTAGAAAGTAGAGCAAAGCAGTCAGCAGTGACTGGGAGAAACAGTGACCGTGGCTGTAGGGTTGAAGCAACCAGCAGAGCAAGGACGGTGGCATGGGGTTGAAGCAGCCCGCAGAATAGAGATGGCAGTGTTGAGAGGCCTGTAGAGCAGGCGGCAGTGAGAGGCCCACAGAGCAGAAGGAGTGGGTGCAAGGCTTGCCCAGAACATAGGCCCCTGCCCCAAGAAAAGGGCAGCCCTGCCTTGAGCAGGGGCAGACCACAGAGCTTGGCCATCCAGAGCAGGAGGCTGCCAATAGAGCAGTTCTGCTTCTAGAGTTGTCATGATGCCAGCCTAGAGCTGAGGACAGCCTCAAGTTGTCCCAAGGCTGCTGGTTGAGAGCTGGACCAGTCAGCGATGGGAGCAGACCCAGCCAAGAGGAGCTGCAGAGAGAAAGAGAGAGAGCAACAGTAGCAGCCATGACAATCTGCTGATAACCTGAAATGGTGACACGGACCAAGCACTTGAATCATGGCACACTCGCTGACACCTGAGCTGCAGCATGCCTGCCCTGAAGTAAGAGTGAACATAAGCTTTCAGGAAGGGCAGGCAGGTCCCCTTTGAGATGTAAGCAGGTCTGTGCTAGGTACCGTCCCAAACTTTGCCCTTTGTATTTCATTTACATCTTTCCCTGTTTATAATTTATAATTTTCTTTATTCATATCCTATATTATATTAAAGTTGTTGACACATGTATGGTGATTCTGTGAGTTTTGTGGGTATTGCAACAAATTATCAAATCCAAAGAATGCCATGGTGGAAGCAGCTGTGTCAGAAGTAAATGGGAAAGTTCGGAAGTGGAGGTATATTTGACCTTTGCCTCATAGGAATCTACTTGGTGCTGATGCTGATTCTTACAGTTATAGTCAAAGTTATCTCCTGAAGTTAGTTATTCATTTCAGTTATTACCATTACATTATCTGACAAATATTTTAAAGCAGACCCCATAAAAATGCCTCAAAAGAACAATTATGGACATGCTTGAAACAAATGAAAAAATAGAAAGTATCTGCAAAGAAAATAAATATATATGTAAAAAAATTAAATTTTAGAAATAAAAAATACAATAACAAACTCCATGGATGGGATCAATGTAGTATGGAGGGGGCAGCAGTAATAATCAGTGAACTTGAAGATAAAACCATATAAATTACCCAATATGAACAATAAAGAGAAAACAGAATGACAAAAAAATGAACAAAGCCTCAGGGACCCGTAGGACTAAAACAAAAGACCTACCACTCCTGTCATCGGAGTCCAGAAAAGAGGGGAGAAAGAGGATGGGGTTGAAAAAAGTACTCAGAAAATAATGGCTGAAAACTTCACATACTTGGTAAAAGATACAGCCTGCAGATTCAATAAGCAGAACCCCAAGCTGTTAAGCCCAAACAAATCCATACCAAGACACTTAAGAGTCAAACTTCTGAAAAGACTAAAAGGTAAAGAAAAAATCTTGACAATAGCAAGAGAGAAATGATATCTTACCTATAGGTGATAAACAATTTAAATGACATTTGATTTCTCATCAGAAAACAACGAGGCCACAAGGAATGGCACATTTTTCAAGTGCTGAAAGAAACGAAATGTCAACCCAGGAGCCTATACCCAGTGAAAAGATCCTTCAGGAATGAAGGGGAAATAAAAATTCTCAAATGAAGGAAAACTAGGAGAATTTGCTTCCAGCAGATTAGCATAATGGCTAACAGAAAGGAAATAATAGAAGAATAAATCTAGGAAATCAGAAGGAAGGAAAACATGGTAAGCAAAAAAGAGTAATTATAATAAAGTTTCTGCCCCGTCTTAAGACTTCTAAGTTATATTTGATGGTTGAAACAAAAATTCTAACCTTGTCTGATGTGGTTCTGAATGTATATAGAAGACATATTTAAGAGACTTACAAATGAGAGAGAGTAACTAGAGGTAAAAGTTTCTACACTTCACTCAAACTAGTAAAATGATACCAGTAGACTGCAGTAAGTACATATAATGAACATAAGCTACTACTAATAAAACAGGATAGGCTGCTGGCTCACAAGGCTGTGAAGGCTGGCAGACCAGGTCAGACAACAGGCTGCTGGCTCAAGTTCCAAGAACCAGAGGTCAGATGATGATGGGCCTGGTGCAGGATCCAGAGCAAGAGATAGGGCTTTGCCAGAGCATTCACATATATATTGGACGCAGACCATACCCTCAAGGAAACTTCCCTTACTTGAGCAAGGTGGTGCAAGGGTGTGACTTGTATAAGGGTGGTAAGGGTGGTGACTGGGGTAAGGCAGTGACTCAAGATACCCCCTAACTTAATCCTGCCTCATTAACATAATGGTCAATTCACTCCCAAACGGGACCATAATCACAGGCATGGAGGCTAGGATTTACAGCACATCACAAAATGGAGGATAATTACATCAGACCACAAAATGGAGAATGACTACATCATTACATAACTGCCATATTACATCATTACATAACCGCCAAATCACTGAAAATCATGGCCCAACCATGTTGACACAGAGCATTAACCATCACAGGTTCCATACACCTTATCTGTATTAGCAGCAAGCTGTCCAGTACCTTTCGTGGGCCACAAGCACCCCATTTTCACAGTCCTACCCAATCATTGTGTGGAAGTCACAAATATGGCTAGAGGGCCATACTAAGCAATTCACTGCACTGCACACCACCCCATGGCTCTTTTAGCCATTGGCCCTTTCACACTTGAAGGATTAACTTCCCCCTCCCAGTCATTTTACCAGTCCAAAACAGTCATTAACTAATTAGTGTTTCAGTAGGGCAGATAGTTCTCAGGGTGAAGTTACTTAGGTACCATCCATTCAGGTCTGCTGCAGGTATCCATCTAATCTGGTCAGGTTCTCCAAAAGTCATCTTGGCTTCACCCTCTCTGGCCTCTGATGAAATTTAGCTGAGAGAAGATTATTCCTTGCTCTGAGTCTCTCTCAAGGTATCAGCACGTTAGATTTCTCCCACTGGTTGTTGTTGGGTGCTGTCGAGTCGGTTCCAACTCATAGCAACCCTATGAATAACAGAACGAAATACTGCCCGGTCCTGCGCCATCCTCACAATCGTTGTTATACTTGAGCCCATTGTTGCAGCCACTGTATCAATCCATCTTGTTAAGGATCTTTCTCTTTTTTGCTGACCCTGTACTTTACCAAGCATGATGTCCTTCTCCAGGGACGATCTCTCCTGACAATATGTCCAAAGTATGTAAGACGTAGTCTCGCCATCCTTTCTTCTAAGGAGCATTCCAGTTGTACTTCTTCCAAGCAGACCTGTTTGTTCTTTTAGCAGTCCATAGTATATTCAATATTCTTCGCCAACACCACAATTCAAAGGTGTCAGTTCTTCTTCAGCCTTCCTTATTAATTGTCCAGGTTTCGCATGTATATGAGGCAACTGAAGACACTGTGGCTTGGGTCAGGCACACCTTAGTCCTCAAGGTGACATCTTTGCTTTTCAACACTTTAAAGAAGTCTTTTGCAGCAGATTTGCCCAATGAAATGCATCTTTTGATTTCTTGATTGCTGCTTCCATGGGTGTTGACTGTGGATCCAAGTAAAATGAAATCCTTGACAACTTCAATCTCTTCTCCATTTATCACGATGATTTATCATTCAAAAACGGCTGCAGCAGTATATCGACAGGGAACTGCCAGAAATTCAGGCCAGATTCAGAAGAGGATGTGGAACCAGGGATATCACTGATGATGTCAGATGGATCCTGGTTGAAAGCAGAGAATACCAGAAAGATGTTTACATGTGTTTTACTGACTATGCAAAGGCATTCGATTGTGTGGATCATAACAAATTATGGATAACATTGCAAAGAATGGGAATTCCAGAACACTTAATTGTGCTCATGAGGAACCTGTACATAAATCAAGAAGCAGCTTTTTGGACACAACGAGGGGTTACTGCGTGGTTTAAAGTCAGGAAAGGTGTCCGTCAGGGTTGTATCCTTTCACCATACTTATTCAATCTGTATGCTGAGCAAATAATCTGAGAAACTGGACTATATGAAGACGAATGCAGCATCAGGATTGGAGGAAGACTCATTAACAACCTGCGTTATGTGGATGACACAACCTTCCTTGCTGAAAGTGAAGAGGACTTGAAGCACTTACTGATAAAGATCAAAGACCACAGCTTTCAGCATGGATTACACCTCAACATAACAGAAACAGAAATGCTCACAACTGGACTACGAAGCAACATCTCCCGTTGGATAACCCATTTATTCATTCCTTTGCCTTCGGATATTTTTTCTCCTTCCTTCCATTTGTCATTTATTTTTACCTAATCTTTTCCACCTTGGGAAGAGACATAAGACTCAGCTGCTATGCCAGTCCAGATTGCTAGTAGCAAGACTAGTCTAGCAAGTGCTTCCTCCTCAGTTCACTCCCATTCATGGTGAGTAGGGTTAGATAGGTACAACACTAGCAGGTTATCTTAACCACTAGGCAATATGGCAGTATTCACTGTCAACCTCAATTCTGCCACATAATGGAAGGTACAATCCATCCCAACAGGCCCTTGGGAATTCGAGCATACAGGTTCGGGGTATAGTTACAATCTCTTCCTTAGGGATCAACCCTGTTTCCAGCACCTGCAGCTGCATGCCTGGTCCTGGGACCGTAGCATCCAGCAGGAACAAAGTAATTTTAGGTGATGTAGGGAAAAACCGTACAGTGGCACCAGCATCCTTCCTCACTCCCTCTTCTTTATATCCCCCACAGAAGCTTAAGAATCTGTCCACTGGTGATCTTCCCTTTGCCCTCCTCCATGTTCAGTATGAGCACACATTCATGAAGGTGTAAGCTAGCCCTTCATGCGTTTATCTCCCTCCATTTTACAAAACAAATGTTTCAATTGCCCATTCAATTATCAAACCATTACTCTGAGGGTGATATACAACATGGTATGTCCATTTAATACGTTTCTTGGCTCCTTGCTGCACCCTATGGGCTGTAAAGTGCACTCCTTGGTCTAATGAAATATAACTAGGTGGCCCAGATTGGTACAGTATCTTTTATTTCAATCCGTTAGTGGTGTTTTTGGCATTTGCATCTGTCATGGGATATGCAAAGCCCAGTACAGAGTAAATATTCCTGTGAGGACCCATTTGTAGCCACCTGGTGCCATCAGCATCACTGGTGCAATATAATTGACTTGCCAGCTATGTGCAGGGTCTTCACCCTGACAAATCTGCCCCATAGCCTCCTGCAACCTCTTTCTTGCTGGCAGACAGAGCACTCCTTATTGGCCTTTTTTGTCTCAGAGGGTGCAAGAGCGATTTGTCTAAATTCAGTCTATCTCTGTATTGCTGCAGCACCCCCATGTCTGCTCATTTCATGGACCCAAGTGGCCACCTCAAGTGACTGTACCAATGGGTCCACTTGTGGATTCCAATCGCCTTCCGATCCAGGAAGGGGGTTCTTCTGATGGGCATCGACATGTCCTACTCTAATATACCCTCTAAATTCCAAGAGTGCTTTCCATAGGTCTATGCCCCACACAGATGTCCCCTTAACAGTCCAATTTTCCATCACCCATTTGCCTTACCATATAGATAAGCTGTTAGCCACTGCTCATGAACCGGCTCTCACCATTGCCCGATTCTTTTATCATGGCTAGGAAGACAGCATGCAGTTCAGCCCATTGAGCTGACTTGTTCTTACCTTCTTCAACCAGGGTTTTTCCATCTTCTGGTCTTAGTGCAGAAGATTTCCACATCAAATGTCCACGCACCCTGGAATGCCATCCATGAACCAAGCAGCTTTCTGCTGGTCAGCAGAAAGTGGTTCATAGGGCACTGCCCATGTGGCAATGGGCTCTGGCAGCTTCTCAGTGGTTCCGGAGTAGAACCTATAGGAAAAGAGGCTACCTGTTCTTGGATATGGTGGGTGCGTCCCTGCATTCTCCCAGTAGCTTGTTCTTGTACGAACTATTTCCATTTTATTGTGGAACTATTTGGGGCACTGCCTTCCTTATTAGAGTGTTTCTCTGACATCACCCAAGACACTATGGCTATTTCAGGTCTCATAATGATTTTATATTCTTCTATCATTGAGGTAGTCTCAGTCAACACCCAACAGGAAGCAGGTAATTGCCTTTCAAATAGCATGTATCATGATGCAGCATCTGGAAACTTTCTAGTCCAGAATCCCAGCAGTCATCGAAGGGCAGCATTCTCAATATTTGCCATAAGCTGCAGTCTGCATAAGCACGTGTGGCAGAAACCTCCAAAAGCATGTCTGAATGTGTATTATAAGGTCCTAAAAGCAGGGAGAGTGAGACCACTTTCTGTAATTCAGACATAGCCTGTTGTTGCTCTGGGCCCTATTCGAATGCAATTTTCTTCCGAGTGGTTTTATGGAGGGGAGCCAGCAATATCCCCAGAGGTGCAATATGCGTTCTCCAAAAATTCAAGTAGACCAACCAAATGTTGGGCCTCCTGCTTATTCTTGGGGTAGTGACAGCAACTTATTCTTGGTTGCCTTTGGAATGTCACAGGTGGCTCCTGCCTAAGTTACTCCCAAGAATTTCACCATTTGGGTAGGGTGCTGGATTTATTAACCAGCCTCTGTTGGTCATGTGGGCCACCACTATTTTCAAATCAGCCCTAGCCTGTTCTTCAGTGTTTTCCATAATATAATATTGTCAATGTAATGCATCATTACTTAAGATCTGAACCAAGTCCAAGTCTCTTCTAAGCAAACTACGACAGTAAGATGGTTAATTCAAGTAAGCCTGTGCCAATACAGTGAAAGTAAATTGGGATCCTTCCCACGTGAAAGCAAACTGTGGCTGGCTCTTTTTTTGAGACTGGGGTGGAGAAAAAGGCATTTGCAAGATCAATCACTGAATACCAGTCTCTTTTAGCCTGGTATATTTTCTCCACCATCAATACCAAGTCTGGAACAGCTGAAGCCACAGGTGGCACTATTTTATTTAGGCCTCGATAGTCTACTGTCAGCCTCCATGAGCCATCTGCCCTTTTCATGGGCCATACAAGGCTGTTAAACAGAGAATTTGTTGGCACCAACACTCCAGCCTTTAGCGTGTCTTTAAGCAAAGCAGTAATCTCCTTTTGTCCACCAGGTATCCTACACTGTTTCAAATTAACAATCTGAGTGGGCTCAGGCAATTCTAATGGTTCCCATTTAGCATGTCCAGTCAATACTGGCCTAAGGGCAGACTTCTGTGCCTTCAGTTTTACAATATCAGGTAGAGGCAGTGTTCTCCAGTTAAATATAATATTCATACCAATAATACATTCAGGTAAGGGAAATGTAACTATTTCATACAAGATCTGTTTAAATCTTCCAATTCTTATCCAAATTTCACCTTAGTCCCATCAATTGTTGTAGCCCCATATCCCTCCAGTCTAAACTTAGGCCCCTTCAAGATTTCATTTACAGGTTTTGGGATTATAGTATATTGGGCTCCTGTGTCCAGGAGCCCAAGAAGGTCTCTTCCTCACCCCCGGGCCATTTCACCCACACATGTGCATATGGCCTTGGGTATCCTTCTGGGGGCTGGACCAGAAGACCCTGGCCCCCTGGTCAATCCTTACCTTGATCAAATGGTCCCAGGTGGGACTCCCCATCATTAAATTCCTCCCGACCCGGGTGAATAGAACCGACTTGCCTAGGCCTCTTTATGTTGGGGGACCAGCAGGAGTTTCCACTGGTCCACCCAACCTCCTGTAGTGTTGCATCAGAATCATTGTTTCAACTCCATCAATGTCTACTATACTCATCTCATTTCTTAGTAACCATTTAAAAATTTTTTGTCCTGCTGGGTTTTCTTTCTCCATTGCTTCTTCCCATTCTCCCCTGAATCACCCTCATGTTTCTTGCATCTGTTGGAAGCTATGCCAACAGATACAACAAGCTTCTCAGACTGCTGCTTTGTTTCACAGCGGCAAGGTTACACGGGGTGCCCATGCAGAACCGGCTACCTTGATTACCATATCTGCCATGACCTGTGTAAGAGGCATACTCATTGGATGACTATCCTGATCACCATAAAGCCATTTCAGCTGGCATCAGGTTACTAGGTGGTCTCTGGCCTGGCCACCTCCCTGCCCCATTCAAATCTTTAGGTGTAGTCCAGAGGTTTCAAAATGATAAAAGCTGCCTCAATTATTCAGAAAATTCCAAGTGTTATCTCTTAGGAAGCAGGAGAAATTACCTAAATTTATATTCTTTGCATTAGATAAACTCTGAGCTAGTTTGTGGCTAACAAATGTCTTTGTCAATAAGAGGTTTGTAAATAATCACTGTATCAAACTGGGCCTCAGTTTCCTTTTTATTAACAGTGGTTACAGGGAGAAGGGAGGAAAAACAGGAAATTTTTGCTTAGGAAAGTTTAAGTATATGTTGATGGTATTGGAATAATTTGGAAAAGACTAGTTATAATGGTTACACAACAGGAAAAATGTAATCAATGTCAGTGAATTACATACGTAGAAATTGTTAAATTGGCAAATATTTTGTTGTGCATATTTTCACAATAAAAATATATAAATAAATCAAATGGAATTCTAAAAAATGTTCAAATAACCCAACTGAAGGCAGAAAAAGAAAATGAAAACAGAGGAATGAAAAACAGAGAAAATAAAATGATAGACTTAAGTGCTAACATATAATAATTACCTTAAATAAAATGGTCTAATCAAAAAAAAAAAACCCGTTGCTGTGAAGTTGATTTCAGCTCAGATTAAAAGACAGAGATCAGCAGAGTGGATTACAAAACATGACCCTACTCCAGTCATGTGCTGCTAAATGTCCACGATACGTTCTGTGAAACGGGATGTTATGTGATCTGGGTCCGTGGGGTGTGGGACTCCCAGGCGCACAGGCCCAGGGGCTGCTGTGCGGCACATGGCCCAGGTAGCTCCTGCTGCGGACACCTCAGTAAGCACTCTGCACAGCCCCACGAAGATAATGGCAGGAAGACCCCAGGTGTGGGCCCAAGCAGCAAGGGAGTGGTCTCAGTGACCCGGCACCCCTGCCCCAGCGAGGCTCCAGAATGCCTGCTAACCTCGGGCACTCGGGAGCAGGATCGTGCGCCCACTCCTCCCAGCGGCAGAGGCGCCTATTCCCGTGGGTGGGGGGCAGTGGGGTGGGCATACACCGGACCACGGACGTATATGCAGTCTGACGTTGCCAAATGGACATTATGCAGCACATGACTGTATATGCAGTCTACAAGAACCTCTTCAAATATAATACAGGCTAACGAAGTAAAAGTGGTAAAAGATACATCATGCAAACATTAATCAAAAGAAACTTAGACTGCCTAAAATACTAATAGACTTCAGAGCAATGAAAATTACTAGAGACAGAAAGTGATAAAAAGGCAACCTGCCAGACGATATAGCCATTCAAATGTGGAAGCACCAGAGCTGCAAAATATGTAAAGTAAAAACTGATAGAACTGAAAAGAGAAATAGACAAATCCACAACTACAGTTGGAGATTTCAACACTCCCTCTCACCAACTGATAGAACAACCAGGCAGAAAATCAGCAGGGATTTGAGAATTCAACAATACCATCAAACAACAGGATCTAATAGACACAGAACACTCCACCCAATAACAGCAAAGTATGCATTATCTTCAAGTGCTCACAGGACATATACCGTATAGACCATATCCTGGACCATAAAACAAAGCAATACAGATGGGTCATAAAAACGTGGTGAGTGGTAATAGTAGGAAACAGAATAGGAGTTATAATAGACTCAACTTACGTAAATTAAAAATACATGCACACAAAACAGTACACATTTTTAAGGACATATACTGCAAAAGGATATACATTAAACACATTAGAATAGTTGGCTGTGGGGGATAGGAATGAGAGTGTGGTACAGGAATAAAATGGAATGAATGAATAAACCAATGAATATATGAACAAGCAAATAAAATGAGACACGAGCCTGCATGGACCAATGATAACAATGTGCTAAGAATGCGAATATAATTAATACAATCCCCCAAGCATGCCTGAAGTCTATAAACATGGAGACAAGGAAGAAATGGACAATAAACTAGATGTTGTTGTGCACCATCGAGTAGATTCTGACTCACAGTGACCCTATAGGACAGAGTAGAATTGCCCTACAGAGGTAACTCGGCTGTACTCTTTCGGGGAACAGATCACCAGGTCTTTTCTCCCATGGGGTAGCTGGGTTTCAACTGCCACCTTTGGGTTAGCAGCCATTTAACCATTGCACCACCAGGGCTCCTTATAAACGAGATAGAACCTGTACAATTAGATTTCATTGTTGTTGTTTTGACGTTGTATTTGACCTCTACGTTAAAGCATAAACATCGACATCTGATTTTTCATTAACTGATGCTACTCTCTTCCTCTTTATTATTTCTTAAATAGTCTTTTATTGTGTTTTCATTTACACAGCAAATTAGGTTCTCATTTGACAATTTCTATGCAAACTGTTCAATGACATGAGTGAAATTTTTCACAATCTGTCAACATTGTCTTTAACTGTGTTCTGGTTGTTCCACTTCCAGTACTCTAGTTTCCCTGCCCCCTTCTCATCTTTGCTTTAGAGTAATTGTTAACCTTTTGGTCTCATATAAATGGTTTTTTTAATGAAGCACCATATTCACAAATTATTATCCTTTATTTTGTGTGCCAATCTGTTATTTTGCTAAAAGGTGACTTCAGGCATATTTTCAGTTCAAGGTTTAAAGAGTATCTCAGGGCCATAGTCTCAGGAGTCCTCTAATCTCAACTAGTCCAGTTTAAGTCTGGACTTTCCAAGAATTTGAATTCTGTTCTGTGTTTTTCTCCCATTCTATCAGAGCCAATCTGTGTTGGTTATCTAGTGCTGCTATAACAGAAATTACCACATGTGGATGGCTTTAACAAAGAGAAATTTATTTTCTCACAGTCTAGTAAGCTACAAGTCCAAATTCAGAGCATCAGCTTCAGGGAAAGGCTTTCTCTCTGTCGGCTCCGGAGGAAGGTCCCTGTCATCAATCTTCCCCTGAACTAGGAGCTTCTCCACACAGGAACCCCAGGTCCAAAGGACGCACTCTGCTTCCGGCACTGCTTTCTTGGTGGTATGAGGTCCCCCACTCTCTGCTCGTGTCCCCTTCATCTTTTGTAAGATAAAAGGTGGTGCAGGCCACACCCCAGGGAAACACCCTTTACAATGGATCAGGAATGTGACCTGAGCAAGGGTATTACATTCCACCCCAATCCTCTTCAACATAATCCAATCTTGCCTCATTAATCACAGGCAGAGATTAGAATTTACAACATATAGGAAAATTATATCAATCACAAAATGAAGGACAACCATACAATACTGGGAATCATTGCCTAACCAAGTTGCCACAAAATTTTGGATGACACAATTCAATCCATGACATTCCACCCTTTGGCCCCCAAAGATTCATGTCCTTGCCACATGTAAAACATATCTACCCCTCATAGCAAAAATCTTAACTCCAAGTCTAAAATCCAAAAATTCCTTTTCATCTGTGAAATCTAGAATACAAGTTATCTGCTTCCAAAAGTACAATGGCAGAACAGGAACAAGCTAGACATTTCCATTACAAATAGGAGAAACTGGAAGGAAAGAAGGGATAACAAGCACCAAGCAAGTCAGAAGAACACCTTAAATTAGCCCTCAAGGCTTGAAAATAATCCTCTGTTCTCTGAGATCATTTACACAATGGCCCTGCCCTCCAGACTCTCAGTATTGGCCACACTCTCCGGATTCTGAGAGGAGGCCACTCGGCTCTGGGCTTCAGCTCCACCTTCCAGGCTCAGTGGGACAGCAACTCTGCTCCCTCGGCTTTATGTGCACCATTCTCCTAGCCCATCTGAGTGGCGACTCCACCCTTAGAAATTTTAGAGGCATGGCTCCACCCTTTGAGACCCCAGAGGTCGTGGTCATACCTTTTGAGACTGATGCAGCTCACCTTCCTGTGTTCCTTTTCTCTTCAGCTTCTGCTTCCTGGTTCCTTGGCCTCTTGGCCCTTTGGGTCTCACACCCACATCTGCCCTGCTGGGGCAGGTATTCCAAAGCTCTTTAGTTCCACTGATAAGTGCCTGGAGGCACCCCACTCTGCCAGTAAACTTCGGCTGGATGGCGCTCAGCTCTCTTGCTCCATAGGTCGGCAACCCTAGCTCCACCAGTAAGTTCCCAGAGGTACCCCACTCTGCCAGGAAGCCTCCTGCCCAAAGGCATTCAGCTCTCTTGCTCCGTGGGTCAGCTCCAGCACTGTCTGGTTCTGGTCTCTTGGTTCTGCTGTTGCTGGTCCTTTGCTGCTACTGGTCTTCTATCCAATCACAGTTTCAAAGCCACTTTTAGGTATCTATTAGAGCAGCACCCCAACCTGGTACCAAATTCTGTCTTAGTTATCTAGTGCTGCTATAACAGAAATACCACAAGTGGATGGCTTTAACAAGAAGAAATTTATTTTCTCACAGTCTAGTAACTAGAAGTCCAAATTCAGGGTGTCAACTCCAGGAGAAGGCTTTCTCTCTCTGTCGGCTTTGGAGGAAAGTCCTTGTCATCAATCTTCCCCTGAACCAGGAGCTTCTCCATGCAGGAACCTCGGGTCCAAAGGATGCACTCTGCTCCCAGTGCTGCTTTCTTGGTGGTATGATGTCCCCTACTCTCTGCTCAATTTCCTTTCCTTTTATCTCTTGTAAGATAAAAGGTGATACACGCCACACCCCAGGGAAACGCACTTTACATTGGATCAGGGATGTGACCTGAGCAAGGGTGTTACATCCCACCCTAATTCTCTTCAACATAATCCAATCTTGCCTCATTAACCACAAGCAGAGATAAGGATTTATAACACATAAGAAAATTAAATCAATCACAAAATGGAGGACAACCACACAATACTGAGAATCATGGCCTAACCAAGTTGACACAGTTTTGAGCGACACAATTCAATCCAAGACAACATCTGTTGTGGCCTGGTCAGAACAATCAGTGGTAGCTAGACACCATCTAGTTCCTCCCGTGTCAGGGTAGATGAGGCCATGGCTTCTATACGTTATTAGCTCTGTAGACTATTTTCTTTTCTGAGACTCTGGTTTCCTTCTTTCTCTTTTGCTCCTGAGTAGAAACAAATAGTTATATCTTAAACGGCTGCTTGCAAGCTTTTAAGATCCCAGACACTACTCACCTTACTAGGATGCAGAACATGAACTTTGTGATGCCAACTGACTGAACTGTGGCATGAGACTAAGGTCCTAAACCTTCAAACCCAGAAAACCATTCTTGCAAAGTGTTTGGTTATGTCTGAGAAGTATCTGTCCTCTACAAACATATATGCATGCACACACATATCTATATTTACACATACATACAGGTACTTCCATGAATGCACACATATTTACTCACCTGTACCTACCCATGCACATATATGCCTACACACCTACATATGTGACCATACATTCTTTTTTCAGTTATTCTTAGTGTTGTTGCCAAATTACATGTCATATTCTACAGCACAAACATCCTTCTCTCTTGTGCCCTTCTTAGTGGCATTATTTACTTTGGTCAAGCTGTACTCACTATACACACTTTTCCCATCACCAAAAACAACAAGTGTCTACGCTCGAATCCACCAAGCACTCCTTTGAAACCCTATGGGGCAGTTCTACTCTGTCCTGTACGGTCACTATGAGTCGAAATCAGCTTGATGGCAATAGGGCATTGTGATGCTATAGAGAGTGATTTCACCCTCCCCCTCCCACCCATCTTTGGTAAAAACCAATGAACACTGGTTTCTGTATATATGTCTATTCTTGTCTTCTTATAAAACTGGGATCATACAATATTTCTCTTTATGTGACTTATTTACCTCAGCATTACGTCCTCCAGATCCATCTATGTTATATGTCTTGTGAACTCATAAATCTTTTATGGTTCCATAGTATTCCATTGTATGTATGTACCACATTTTGCTTATCCATTCATCCACTGAAGGGCAATTAGACTGTTTCCATTGTTTTTTATGTTGTGGCTAATGCGGCAATAAACATAGGTTTGCATATGTCTGTTCGTATTACTTGTATTAGGTCTCTAGGGTATACCTAGGAGTGGGATTTCTAGATCATAAGGTATTTCTATTTCTAGGCTTTTCTGAGGGAGCATCATGCCATTTTCCATAGTGGTTGTAACATTTTACACTCCCAACAGCAATGCATAAGGGTTCCAATCTCCCCATATCCTTGCCAACATCTATTGTCTGTTTTCTTTATCAGTGCCATTTTAGCCAGGATGAGATGATACCTCATTGTAGTTTTGATTCCCCTTTTTTTTTTTTTTTTTTTTTTTTTTTTTTTTATGGCTAATGGGCCCTGGAGGTTCAGTGGCTAGGCTGCTGACCAAAAATATGGCAGTTCAAATCCACCAGCCACTCCATGGAAACCCTTGGGGCAGTTCTACTCTGTCTTATAGGGTCGCTATGAGTCAGACTCGACCCGACTCAACAGCAATGAGTTTTTTTTTTTTTTAACAGCTAATGATCTTGAGCTTCTTGTCATGTGTTTCTTGGCCACTTGAATGTTCTCTTTGGTGAAGTGTCTGTTCATGTCCCTCGTCCAATTTTTGGGGGGTTATTTGTCTTTTCGTTTCTAAGTTGTTGAAGTTTTCTATACATTTTAGAAATTAGACCCTTATTGGATATGTTGTTTCCAAAGATTTTTTTTCCCAGTCTGTAGGCTGTCTTTTTACTACTTTGATAAAGTTTTTTGAAGAGCGTGTTTAATTTTTATGACGTCCCAATTATTTAGTTTGTCCTTTGTCCATTTGTAATCATGTTTGTTAGTCTTTTTTTTTTTTTTTTTTTAATTAGGTCTCAGAGTTTTTTCCCAGGAATTTATAGTTTTAGGTTTACCATTTAGGTCTTTGATTCATACTGAGTTAATTTTTGTGTATAGTGTGAGGCTGGGTCCTATTTCATTTTCCTGCAAATGGATATCCAGTTTTCTCAGCACCATTGATTAAAGAAACTGTTTCTTCCCTATTGAATGGATTTTGACCCTGTGTCAAAAATCAGTTGTCCATAAATGGATGGATTTATTTCTGGGTTCTCAATGCTACTCTACTGGTCTGTATGTCTATAATTGGCCCAATACCAGGCTGTTTTGATTACAGTGACTGTATAGTATGTTTTGACATCAGGGAGTGTAAGCCTCCCTCTTTGTTCTTTTTCTTCACTAGTGTTTTGGCTATTTGGGGCCTCTTTTAAGTTATTCGTCAGTTTTCCCATTTCAGTAAGGAATGTTGTTGGTGTTATATTAGGATTGCATTGTATTTGTAGATTGTCTTAGACAGTACTGACATTTTCACTATGTTAAGTCTTCCAATCCATGAGCATGGAATATCCTTCCATTTATATAGGTCTCTTTTAGTTGCTTGCAATAGTGTTTTGTAGTTTACATTGTGTAGGTTTTTTAGGCCCCCAGTTAATTCCTAGGTATTTTATTGTTGTAGAGGCTATTATAAATTGTTTTCTTGACTTTCTTTTTGGAATACTCTGTTAGTGTAAAGCAACCCAACTGATTTTTGATCTTGGACCCCTCAATGTTGTTGAACAAATCTAGCAGTTTTCTTGTGGAATCTTTGAGGTTTTCTATGTCATCTGTGAATAAAGATAGTTTTACTTCTTTCTTTCCAAACCGACATGTTTTATATCTCCTTCTTGCCTTATTGCTCTGGCTACGACTTCCAGTATAATACTGAATAAGAGTGGTGATAATGGGCATCCTTGTCTCGTTCCTGTTCTCAAGGGGAAGGCTCTCAGTCTTTCTCCATTGAGAATAACGTTGGCTGTTGGTTTTGTATATATGCCTTTAATTATGCTGAGAAATTTCCCTTCTACTCTTATTTTGCTGAGAGTTTTTAATCAGGAATATTGTTGCTAGGTGCGGTTGAATAGGTTTCGACTCATAGTGATCCTATGTGCTACAGAACAAAACACTGCGTGGTCCTGTGTCATCCTCATAATCGTTGTTACGCTTGAGCCTGCTGTTGCGACCACTGTCAATCCACCTCGTTGAGGGTCTTCTTCTTTTTCACTGACCCTCTACTCTACCAAGCATAATGTCCTTCTCCAGGGACTGGTCCCTCCTGATAACATGATCAAAGTATGTGAGATAAAATCTCATCATCCTTGCTTCTAATGTGCATTCTGGCTCTACTACTTCCAAGACAGATATGTTTGTTCTTCTGGCAATCCATGGTATACTCAATATTCTTCACCAACACCATAATTCAAAGACGTCAATTCTTTTTCAATCTTCCTTATTCACTGTCCAGCTTTCACATGCATATAAGGTGACTGGAAACACCATGGCTTTGGTCAGGTGCATCTTAGTCCTTAAAGTGACATCTTTGCTTTTTAACACTTGAAAAGAGGTCTTTTGCAGCAGATTTGCCCGATGCAATGTGTCATTTGATTTGCTGACTGATGCTTCCATGGGCGTTGATGTGGATCTAAGTAAAATGAAATCCTTATAACTTCAATATTTTCTGTTTATCATGATGTTGCTTATTTTTGTTTTTGTTTTCTTTATGTTGAAGTGTAATCCATACTGAAGGCTGTGGTCTTTGATCATCAGTAAGTGCTTCAAGTCCTCGTCACTTTCAGCAAGGTTGTATCATCTGCATATTGCAGGTTGTTAATGACTCTTCCTCCAATCCTGATGCTGCATTCTTCTTCATATAGTACAGCTTCTCAGATTATGTGCTCAGCATACAAACTAAGTGCAGTGAAAAGATACAACCCTGACCCACATCTTTCTTGACTTTAAACCACACAGTATCTCCTTGTTCTGTTTGAACGACTGTCTCTTGGTCTATGTATAGGTTTCTCATGAGCACAATTAAGTGTACTGGAGTTCCCATTCTTTGCAATGTTATCCATAATTTGTTATGATCCACACAGTTGAATGGCTTTGCATACTCAATAAAGCACAGGTAAACAACTTTCTGGTATTCTCTGCTTTCAGCCAAGCTCCATCTGACATCAGCAATGATATCCCTTGTTCCACGTCCTCTTCTGAATCCGACTTGAATTTCTGCCAGTGCCCTGTCAATGTACTGCTGCAACCACTTTTGAATGATCTTCGGCAAAATTTTACTTGTGTGTGATATTAATGATATTGTTTGATAATTTCTGCATTCTCTTGAATCGCCTTTCTTTGGAATGGGTACAAATACGGATCTCTTCCATTTGGCTGGCCAAGTAGCTGTCTTCTAAATTTCTTGGCATAGACAAGTGAGCACCTCCAGCGCTGCATCTCTTTGTTGAAACACCTCAATTGGTATTCTGCCAATTCCTGAGCTTTGTTTTTCATTAATGCTTTCAGTGCAGCTTGCACTTCTCTGAAATCAGGAATGGGTGATGGATTTTATAAAATGCTTTTTCTGCATCAGTTGATATGATCATGTGGTTTATTTGTTCTGCCTCTGTGGTGAATTATACTGTTTGATTTTGTAGTGTTCAACCACCCTTGCATTCCTGGTATGAACCCATCTTGATTGTGGTGTATGATTTTTTTTGATCTGCTATTGAATTTTATTGGCTGGAATTTTGTTGAAAATTTTTGCATCTATATTCATGAGGGATATTAGCCTGCAATTTTCTTGTGATGTCTTTGTCTGGTTTTGGTATTACAGTGGTGCTCATTTCATAGAATGAGTTAGAGAGTATTCCTTCCTCTTCCATAGTTTTGAAGAATTTGAGTGGAATTTGTGTCAACTTTTCTCTAAATGTTTGGTGAAATTCCCCAGTAAAGCTATCTGGTCTTAAGCGTTTTTTTGGGAGGAGAGGGTCAGTTTTTTAATGATATCTTCAATCTCTCCTTTTGTTATGAATCTGGATTTTCTATCTCTATTTGTGTTAGTCTAGGTAGGCAGTATGTTCCTAGAAATCTGTCAATTTCATCTAGTCTTTCAAATTTGTTGTTCATCCAAGTTTTCAAATTTTTAGGTTTTACAATTTTTTATAGTATTTTGTTATGATCCTCTTCATCTCAGTTCTGCTGTAATGTCTCCAATTTCATTTCTTAATTATTCACCTCTTCCCATTTTGTTTTTGTTTTTTTCCTTTTGTTTTGTCAGTCAAGCCAGTGGTTTATCTGTTTTATTGATCCTTTCAAAGAACCAACTTCTGGTTTTGTTGATTCTTTCTATTGTTTTTCTATTTTATTTCTGCTCTTATCTTTATTTTTTCTTCTGATAGTTGTGGGCTTCTTTTGCTCTTTCTTTACTATTTGTTCAAGTTGTCAGTTTAAATTATTGATCTTGGATCTTTCTTCTTTTTTAATGTAAGCACTTATTGCTATGAATTTCCATCTGAGCACTGCTTTTGCTGTGTCCCAATGGTTTGGATACACTGTGTTTTCATTTTCATTTGATTCTAGGTATTTTTAAATTCACTTTTCTTTTTTTTTTTTTTATGGTCCAATAATTTTCTTCAGTAGTATGTTACTTAGTTTCCACGTATGTTTTTCTTATTCTTCTTGTTATCAGTGATCCTTGTATTTCCCCATGCTGTTACCTTTTCTGGAAGTATCTCTCTCTCTTTTCAATTTTATTTCCCATGTGTAGATTCAAGTATTTAATGTTCTTTCCTTTCCATTTGGAGAACTCCCTTAAGTAATACTTGCAAAGTTGGTCTGGTAGTGGCAAATTCCCAGATCATCTCTTTGAGAATGTCTTGACTTACCCTTAATTTTTGAATAACTTTACTGAGTAAATAGTTCTTGGTTGGCACTTATTTTCCTTCAATATTTTATACATGTCATTCTATTGTCTTCTGGCCTCCAGGTTTTCTGGGGAGAAATCTGCACTAATCCTTATAGTGGACCCTTAATATGTTATATTGTGCTTTTCTCTTGCTTCTTTCAAAATTCTCTCCTTTCCTTTGGTTGTCAAAATTTTATTACGGGAGGTGGGGCCAAGATGGCAGAGTAGTCAGATGCTTCTGGTGGTCCCTCTTACAACAAAGACCTGAAAAAAAAGTGAACTGACTATATATGACAATCTAGTAGCGCTGAACATCAAAGACAAAGTTGAGAAATAGAACTGAGTGGCACGGGGAGGAAGAGATGGTTCAGGCCAGATCAGCTTATGTGCCCAGTGAAGCAAGCACTGGTGATCGGGAGGCGTTTTCCGCATCGGGAGACACCCAGTGGCAGGGAGTCTACTCAACTATCCAGAACCAGTGAGAAGCAGCGTTTGATCAGCGGAAGATAAGTACCTACATCTGCCCAACCACGCAGATCAAAAACACCCCCTTTGGGGATAACCTCTCTCCCATTTACCTTCCCGATCCCTGCTCAGCCCTGGGTCTGCGACAGCTTCAACGGCTGCTGAGTCCCCTGGGCGAGAGGTTGGACCTGTCACATGCCCTGAGCCGTTCTCCTGGCCTTGGAGAGGGAACACAGTAACAAAGGGGGGGGGGCAATCTGCCAGCTCCCCTAAGCCAGGAACTCAGGATACGCACAGCTCCTTTGCCTAGGCACAGGCGTAAGGGGTCCACAGACTTTGAGTGCCTTTCACCCCTGCATAGACTTCTGTGGGCCCATTTCAACCGCACAGGCCCTCATTACCACAGTACAACAGGGTATATACCTGAAATCTAACTTGAACTGTTTCAGCTGTAAAGTGGCAGGTTCAAGACATTTAACACTGTTCTGCCCATTAAGCAGGGTCTTCACCTACCCATATCAGGGGCCTGAGGACTGGTGGCTCCACCTACATCACCCATGCCACCTGCTATAGGAACCCAAGAATAAGAGATGCCGTGTTCTTATAACTAACAGCATTGGGTGCTCACAGTCTGGCTGCAAAGCCCATCCATCTACCCGCTTTAGGGAACAGGGACACGCCTTCCTCCTGGACACTTGGGGGTGGTCGTCAGCACTCTGTCTTGCTCAGCCTGTGTCCCCCTGCTGCAGCCGGATGCCTGTACCTACACCAATCACCCATGCCTGTTTGGAACTGTAAAAGCCTGCACCACACACTTGGTGGTTGACTACCTAGACACCTGAGCTGAATCCATACAGGAGTAGTGAGCAGACACCTGGGCTCACATATTTACTGGCAGGTCTGGCCACTGTAGGCAGGACATTGAAGCTTCAAGGGTGCCGGTGACTGGGGCAGCTCAAATGAGCAGCCTATTTGATCATATCAAAACAAAACAAAGAAACTAGGGCACAGTAAGCAAACATAAATACATAAATATAACTTACTGATGGCTCGAAGTAAACAGTCAATATCAAATCATATAAAGATGGAGTCCATGATGACTTCAGCAAGCTCCCAAAATAAAAAGTCAACAAATTTTCCAGAGAAAGGAAATTCTTGGAATTACCAAAGACAGAATACAAAAAAATAATATACAGAAATTTTCAAGAGATTAGGAAAGAAATTAATCAAAATGCAGAATACACAATAGAGGAAATTAAAAAGATTAGAAAAGAGCATAAAGACAAATTTAACAGGCTGCAAGAATCCATAGAGAGACAGCAATCAGAAATCCAAAAGATTACAACAAAGAAATTTCAAAATTAGACAACTCAATAGAAAGTCATAGGAGCAGAACTGAGGCAATGGAAGTCAGAATTAGTGAGACTGAAGATAAAGCACTTGACACCAACTTATTTAACGAAAACCCAGATAAAAGAATTTTAAAAAATAAAGAAACCCTGAGAATTATGTAGGATTCTATCAAGAGGAATAACCTACGAGTGACTGGAGTATCAGAACGGGGCAAATAAAAGAAAATACAGAGAGCAGTGTTGAAGATTTCTTGGCAGAAAATTTTCCTGATATCATGAAAGATGAGAAGATATCTATCCAAGATGCTCATCGAACCCCACATAAGGTAGATCCCAGAAGAAAGTCACCAAGACATATTATAATCAAACTTGCCAAAGCCAAAGATAAAGTGAGAATTTTAAGAGCACCTAGGGATAAACAAAAAGTCATCTACAAAGGACAGTCAATAAGAATAAGCTTGGACTACTCAACAGAAACCATACAGGCAAGAAGGCAATGGGATGACATATACAAAACCTTGAAAGAAAAAAAACTGCCAGCTAAGAATTATATATCCAGCAAGACTGTCTCTCTAATATGATGGCAAAATTAGGGCATTTCCAGATAAACAGAAGTTTAGGGAATTTGTAAAAACCAAACCAAAATTACAACCAATACTAAAGGGAGTCCTCCAGTTAGAAAATCAATAACATTAGATAACAACCCAAGACTAGAACACAGGACACAACGACCAGATATTAACCCAGATAGGGAAGTCACAAAAAAAAAAAAGCTAAAACACTGAAAATAGGGAAACAGATGTCAACATGTAAAAGACGACAACATTAAAACAAAAAAGAGGAACTCAAAAACGGACACATAGATTTTTCATATGGAAAGAAAATCAAGGCAATATACAGAAATAAAACATTGGTATAAACTTAGAAAAATGGGAACAAATATTAAGGTAACCACAAAAGAAACTAACAATCCTACACATCAAAATAAACAAAAATATAAAAACTCAGCAAACACAAAATCAACAATGACAAAGATAAAAAGAAAATACATAAAAACGACTCAGCACAGAAAATTAAGTGGAACAAAGAAACTGTCAACAACACACAAAAAAGACATCAAAATGACAGCACTAAACTCACACCTATCAATAATTACACTAAATGTAAATGGACTAAATGCACCAATAAAGAGACAGAGAGTGGTAGACTGGATAAACAAACACACTCCGTCTATATGCTGCCTACAAGAGACACACCTTAGACTTAAACACACAAACTAAAACTCAAAGGATGGGAAAAAAATGTATCAAGCAAAGAACATTCAAAAAAGACCAGGAGTGGCCACATTAATCTCTGACAAGATAGACTTTAAAGTAAAATCCACCACACAGGATAAGGAAGGACACTATATGATTAAAGGCTCAATACACCAGGAGAACATAACTATAATAAACATTCACACATCCAACAACAGGGCTCCAAAAAACCTAAAAACTCTAACAGCAATGAAAAGAGAGATAGCTCCACAATAGTAGTAGGAGACTTCAACACACCACTTTCAGTGAAAGACAGAACATCCAGAAAAAAGCTCAACGAAGACATGGAAGATCTAAATGCTAGTCAACCAACTTGATCTCATGTACATATACCAAACACTCCACCCAACAGCAGCCAAGTATACTTTCTTTTCCAACACACACAGAACATTCTCCAGAAAAGACCACAAAAGTAGGCCATAAAGCAAGTCTTAACACAATACAAAGAATCAAAATATTACAAAGTATCTTTTCTGACCATAAAGTCATAAAAGTAGAAATCAACAACAGAAAAAGCAAGGGAAAAAAATCAAACACACGGAAACTAAACAACACCTTCCTCAAAAACTACTGGGTTACAGAAGAACTTCAGGATGAAACAAAGAAATTCATAGAATTGAAAGAGAACGAAAACACATCTACCAGAACTTTTGAACACAGCAAAAGTAGTGCTCAGAGATCAGTTTACACCAATAAATGCACACATTCAAAAAGAAGAAAGAGCCAAAATCAAAACATTAACCCTACAACTCGAACAAGTAGAAAGAGAGCAGGAAAAGAAGCCCTTGAGTGCCAGAAGGAAAGAAAGAATAAGAATTACAGCAGAATTAAATGAAATAGAGAATAGAAAAAGAATTGAAAGACTTAACAAGACCAAAACTGGTTCTTTGAAAATATCAACAAAATGGATAAGCCCGTGGCCAAACTGACAAAAGAAAAACAGGAGAGGAAGCAAATAACCCATATAAGAAATGAGATGGGTGATATCACAACAGACCCCACTGAAATTAAAAGAATCATAACAGAATACTAGGAAAAATTGTACTCTAACAAATTTGAAAACCTAGAGAAAAAGGACAAATTTATAGAAACTCACTACCTACCTAAACTAACACAAACAGAGGTAGAACAACTAAATGAACCCATAACAAAAGAAGAAATTGAAAAGGTAATTTAAAAACTTCCAACCAAAAAAAACGCCCTGACCCAGATGGCTTCATTGGAGAATTCTACCAAACTTTCAGAGAAGAGTGAACACCACTACCACTACTACTAAAGGTATTTCAGAGCATAGAAAAGGATGAAATACTCCCAAACTCACTCTATGAAGCCAGCATAATCCTGATACCAAAATCAGGTGAAGACACCACAAAAAAAGAAAATTACACACCAGTATCCCACATGAACATTGACACAAAAATCCTCAACAAAATTCTAGCCAATAAAATTCAGCAACATATCAAAAAAAAAAATTCACCATGATCAGGTGGGCTTTATACCAGGTATGCAGAGATGATTCAACATTAGAAAAACAATCAATTTAATCCATCACATTAATATAACAAAACACAAGAACTACACTTATACCAGGTATGCAGAGATGATTCAACATTAGAAAAACAATCAGTTTAATCCATCACATTAATATAACAAAACACAAGAACTACATGATCTTATCAATCGATGCAGAAAAGGCATTTGACAGAGTCTAACACCCGTTCATGATAAAAACTCTCAACCAACTGGAATAGAAGGGAAACTTCTCAATATAATTAAGGGCATTTATACAAAGCCAACAGCCAACATCATCCTAAATGGAGAGACTTTGAAAGCACTCCACTTGACAACAAGAATGAGACAAGGATGCCCTTTATCACCACTCTTATTCAACATTGTACTGGAGGTCCTAACAGAGCGATTAGGCTACAAAAAGAAAGGGCATTCAAATTGGTAGAGAATAAAAGTATCTCCATTTGCAGATGATATGATCTTATACACAGAAAACCCCAAAGAATCCACAACAGAACTACTGGAACTAATAGAAGATTTTAGCAAAGTTTCAGGATACAAGATAAACATACAAAAATCAGTTGGATTCGTCTACACAAAGAGAACTTGGAAATCACCAAATCAATACCATTTAAAATAGCCCCCAAGAAGATAAAATACTTAGCAATAAATCTAACCAGAAGTGTGAAAGACCTATACAATGAAAACTACAAGACACTACTGCAAGAAACCAAAAGAGACCTGCGTAAGTGGAAAAACATACCTTGTTCTTGGACAGGAAGACTCAACATTGTGAAAATGTCAATTCTACCCAAAGTGATCTCCACATACAATGCAATCCTGATCCGAATTCCAACGGCATTTTTAATGAGATGGAGAAACAAATCACCAACTTCACATGGAAAGGGAAGAGGCCCTGGATAAGTAAAGTATTACTCAAGAAGAACAACACAGTGGGAGGCCTCACACTACCTGATTTTAGAACCTATTATACTGCCACCGTAGTCAAAACAGCCTGGTACTGGTACAACAGATACATAGACCAATGGAACAGAATTGAGAATCCAGGCATAAATTCATCCACCTATGAGCAGGTGGTATTTCATAAAGGCCCAAAGCCCATTAATTGGGGAAAAGACAGTCTCTTTAACAAATGGTGCTGGCATAACTGGATATCCATCTGCAAAAAAATGAAACAAGACCCTTACCTCACACCATGCACAAAAACTAACTCAAATTGGATCAAAGACTTAAATATAAAATCGAAAACGATAAAGATCATCGAAGAAAAACATAGGGACAATGCTAGGAGCCCTAATACACGGCATAAACAGAATATGAATCATAAGTAACAATGCACAAGCACCAGAAGAGAGACTAGATAACTGGGAGCTCCTAAAAATCAAACACTTGTGCTCATCAAAAGACTTCACCAATAGAGTAAAAAGGCAGCCTACAGACTGGGAAAAAAAATTTGGCTACAACAAATCCGATCAGCATCTAATCTCTAAAATCTACAAGATATTGCAAAACCTCAACAACAGAAAGACAAATAACCCTATTAAAAAATGGTCAAAGGATATGAACCAGCATTTCATCAAAGAAGACATTCAGCTGGCTAACAGACACATGAGGAAATGCTCACGATCATTAGCCATTAGAGAAATGCAAATCAAAACCAGAATGAGATACCATCTCACCCCAGCAAGGTTAGCATTAATCCAAAAAATGCAAAATAATAAATGTTGGAGAGGTTGTGGAAAGACCGGAACACTTATACACTGTTGGTGGGAATGTAAAATGGTACAACCACTTTGGAAATCAATTTGGCGCTTCCTTAAAATGCTAGAAATACAAGTACCATATGATCCAGGAATCCCGCTCATTGGAATATATCCTAGAGAAATAAAAGTCGTCACACGAATAGATATATGCACACCCGTGTTCACTGCAGCACTGTTCACGATATCAAAACGATGGAAACAACGTAGGTGTCCATCAATGAACGAATGGATAAACAAATTATGATATACTCACACAATGGAATACTAAGCAACAATAAAAAACGATGAATCTGTGAAATATAAAATGGAGAAATCTAGAAGGCATTATGCTGAGTGAATTCAGCTACAAAAGAACAAGTATTGTATAAGACCACTATTATAAGAACTCAAGAAAAGCTTCAAACACAAAAGAAAACATTCTTGGATGGTTACAAGGGTGGGGAGGGAGGGTGGGAGAGGTTTATTCACTAACTAGCTAGTAGACAAGAAATTATCTTAGGTGAAGGGAAGGACAGCACACAGTACAGGGGAAGACAACATAACTGGACTAAACCAAACCTAAGAAGTTTCCTGAATACAGTCAAACACTTCAAGGGACAGAGCAGCAGGGTCTGGGGTCTGGGGACCATGTTTTCTGGGAACATCTAGGTCAACTGGCATAACAAAGCTTTTTAAGAAAATGTTCTGCGTCCTACTTTAGTGAGTGGCATCTGGGGTCTTAAAAGCTAGCGAGCAGCCATCCAAGATGCATCAATTGCTCCCAATTCACCTGGAGTAAAGAAGAATGAAGAACTCCAGAGACACAAGTATTAGCCCAAGAGACAGAAAGGGCCACATAAACCAGAGACTGCATCAGCCTGAGACCAGAAGAACTAGAAGGTGCCCAGCTAACACCAATGACTGCCCTGACAGGGAACACAACAGAGAGTCCCTGATGGAGCAGGAGAAAAGTGTGGTGCAGAACTCAAATTCTAGTAAAAAGACCAGACTTAATGGTCTGAGACTGGAGGAACCCCAGAAAGCATGACCCTGGACTCTCTGTCAATCCAGAACTAAAACCATTCCCGAGGCCAACTGTTCCAGCAAAGATTAGACCGGACTGTAGGACATAAAATGATACTCATGAAGAGTGTGTTTCTTAGCTCAAGTAGATACATGAGACTAAATGGACATCTCCTGTCCAGAGGTGAGATGAGAAGGCAGAGAGGGTCGGGAGCTGGTTGAATGGACACGGGAAATCAGGAGTGGAAAGGAGAAGTGTAGTGTCACAGTATAGGGAGAGCAACTAGGGTCACATAACAATCTATGTGTAAATTTTTGTATGAAACAATAACTTGAATTGTAAACTTCACTTAAAATACAATGAAAAATAAAAATAAAAAAAATTATATTTCATGGGGAGGACCTCTTGTATTTTTTTTGTTTGGTGTTCATGTAGCTTTCTGTAGTTGCAGGTTGGTTCCTTATTTACATTTGGGAAATTCTCTCTGATTATCTGTTGGAAAATTCTTTCTATACCTTTGTTATCACAATGCTCTTGTATTCCGAAAACGCATAATGTCAGATTTATTAATTGAATCAATGATGCCCGGATTCACCATCTTGGACCTCAGCCACCAAGTACTACAGACAGGAGTATGGGAAGGCAACTTCATGGAGCTCCCAACAGACAGAGCACCCGGTAACCAGGGATACATGATTTCCCACCCCCTACCTTTCTTCCCTGTTTTATGTAGCCTCCGACACTTTCCAAAGGGCCACTGTCGCTAGGCTGGACAGACACCAGCTCATTTGCCAGCTTGGACCTCAGCCACCAAGGACTGTGGACACGGAGTATGGGAAGGCAACTTCACAGAGCTCTCAAAAGGAGACAGAGCACCCAGTAACCAGTGATACACGCTTTCCCACCCTTCACCCTTCTTCCCTGTACAGGCCTCCATCACTCTCCAACAGGCCATGGTTGCTTGGCTAGAGAGACACCACGTCACTGCTGCCTGGGTCTGCCCCGTTCTCACCAACCAACTCCTTTAGCACCATTTTTTTGTTTTGTTTTGTTTTTGTCTTTGGCTTTTTTTGTTTCTTCTCTCTCTCTCTCTCCCATCCTTCCATTCCTTTCTACCATCCAGCTAGCCCTATGTGCTGTCCCCTCCCCTTCTTGACAGGTTGAGCCACCAGCACACAGCATTGCCAGATCTGCCCCACCTCCACCTGCCAAATCCTACCATGCAGCCATTTTATATATTTCTTTTTCATTTTCCTTCTTTTTTGCTTCTGTGTCTCTCCTTTTTCTTCTTTCTCTCTCCCACTTAGCTCTGCACATCACATCCTCTCCCTTTCCTCCTGCCTATCAGCCCCTAGCACCAAGTGCCCTGGACTCCACCCTGCACTGCCCCCAGCCCTGCCTGTCAACGCACTTTATGCCACAAGTGACCCATCCCCGCCAATCCAACCACTGACCTGCCCTGCTGTACCACAGCTGAGTGGCTGGCCCTGCCCACATGGACAAGGTGGGGAGAAGTATCATGCCCACAGATGAGCAAGCAATAAAACATGCCCAGCCTGACTGCCCAGACATAACCAAATAAAAAAACCAGGATGAAACAAATCTACAAACAATAAACAAAGAAAATAATTCCTGAATGTCCTGAACATAGTAGACAACATCAAAACATATTAAAAAACAGGACAAGATATTTCCAGAAAGCCATCAAAATAAAACACCAGATGAATTTCCACGAGAAGAAAAGGCACTGGAACTACATGATAAGGAATTCAAAACTCTAATACTTAAGGGCTCTCCAAGAGAGGAAGAAAAATGCAGACAATAATAAGAAAAAATAGACAAAATCAGGTAAAACACAGACAAAGCAATAGAAAAATTCAGGTAAATAATACAGAAAGAAAATGTCAAAATATATAAACAACTAAAAATTATACAAAAACAGCAATTAGAAATCCAAAAAATAAACAAGATTTCAGAAATGGACAGCACAATAGAAGGTTTTAGGAGCAAATCTGAAACAATGGAAGATCGGTTCAGTGAAATTGCAGACAAATCCCTGGCTATTACTTTGTTTGAGGAACAATCAGAGAAAAGAACGAAGAAACCCTGAGAACGATGTTGGATACAATCAAAAGCAAAAATTTCCATGTGATCAGAGTTCCAGAACAGGGGCAGAAATGGAAAACACAGAGAGGATCATTGAAAATTTGCTGACAGAAAACATTCCTATATGAAAGACAAAAAGCTGACCACCCAAGAAGCTCAACGAACATCATATAGGATAGACTCTGAAAGAAAATCAACAAGACATATCATAATCACACTAGCTAAAAGAAACACAAAGAATCCTTACAGCTGCTCGAGAAAAACAAAAAGTCACATACAAAGGGGAAACTGTAAGACTAAGCTCTGATTACTCTGCAGAAACCATGCAGGCAAGAAGGCAATGAAATGACATACATAAAACCTTGAAAGAAAAAAAAAACAGCCAACCAAGAATAATATATCCTGCAAAACTCTCACTCAAATATGATGGTGAAATTAAGACACTTCCAGATAAACAGAAATTAAGGGAATACGTAAAAAACAAACGAAACTTAACAAGAATTACTAAAGACAGTCCTTTGGTTAGAGAACCAATAACATCAGACAACAGCCTGAATCTAGGACACAGGACAGCATCAGCCAGATACCAACCTAGGTAATGAACTCTCGAGGATAAAACAAAACTAAAAGGTTTACAACAGGAAACCAGAGAGGTCAATCTGTAAATGACAAAAACGTCAGAACAATGAAAGAGGAAATAAATGGTGTAAGTACAGAAATTTTAAATGGAGAGATAGTCAAGGCAATATCAAGTAATAAAAGACTGGTTTAAACTTAGGAATAGGGATAAATGTCAAGGTAACCACAAAGAAAGTTAACAAACCTACTCATGAAAATAAAAATAAAGAAAAAGTCTCAGAAAACACAAAATCTACAATAATGAAAGAAATAGCCCTCCCAAAAAAAATCCATGAACAAAAGGAATTCAGCACAGAAGAGTAAGAGGAACAAACAAAACATCAGCACCACAAAAAAGCACTACAAAATGACAGCAATAAACTCACACCTATCAGTAATCACACTAAACATAAATGGCTTAAATGTACCCATAAAGAGACAAAGAGTAACAGAATGGATAAATAAAGGACCCATTAATGAGCTGTCTACAAGAGACACACCTTAGAAACAAAGACATAAATACATTAAAAGTGAAAGGAAGGAAAAAAATATATCAAGCAAACAGCAACCAATAAAGAGCAAGAGTGCCAATACTAATCTCATATAAAATAGATTTGAAAACAAAATCCACCATAAAAAACAAGAAAGGACATTATATAATGATTAAAGGGACAATCCACCACAAGGACATAAAAATAATAAATATCTATGAACCCAGTGACAGGGGTCCAAAATACATACAACTCTAACAGCACTGAAAACAGAAATTGACAGTTCCATAATAAAAGACAAGAATGTCCTTTATCACCACTCCTATTTAACATTGTGCTGGAAGTTCTAGCTAGAGCAATAGGGCAAGAAAAAGAAATAAGGGGCATCCAAATTGGTAAGAAAGAAGTAAAACTCTCCATATTTAGGGATGATAAGATAAAAATATCTAAAAAAACTGTTGCCGTCAAGTCGATTCCAACTCATAGCAACCCTATAAGGCTGAGTAGAACTGCCCCATGGGGTTTCCAAGGAGTGGCTGGTGGATTCAAACTGCTGACCTTTTGGTTAAAAGCCTGACCTCTTAGGTACTGTGCTACCAGGACTCCTCTACATACAGAAACCAAAAGACCCCACAAGAAAACTACTGGAACTAACAGATTCCTCAGGTAGCAGAATACAACATAAATATATAAAAATCAGTTGGATTCCTATACAACAATAAAGAGAACTATGAAAAGGAAATCAGGAAAGCAATATCAATTATAATAGCCCCTAAAAAATTAAAATACTTAGGAATAAATCAAACCAGGGACGTAAAAGGCCTATACAAAGAAATCTACGAAACACTTACTGCCAGAAACCAAACAAGATCTACATAAATGGAGAAAACCAGCCATGCTCATGGATAGGCAGACTCAACATTGTGGAAATGTCAAAATCTACAAATACAATGCAATCCCAATCCAAACACCAACGGCATTCTTTAATGAAACAGAAAAATTAATCGTTAACTTTGTATGCAAAGGAAATAGTCCCAGATAAGTAAAGCACTATTGAAGAAGCATAAAGTAGGAGAACTTAAACTACCTGACACCAGAACCTACTATACACCTATGGTAGTCAAAACAGCCTGGTACTGGTACGACGACAGACACATTGACCAATGTAACAGAATAGAGAACCCAGATGTAAATCCATCCAACTACAGTCACTTGATTTTCGACAAGGGCCCCAAGTCCATTAAATGGGGAAAAGACAGTCTTTTTAACAAATGATGCTCACAAAATTGGATGTCCACCTGTGAAAAAATGAAACAGGACCGATACCTCACACCATACACAAAAACTAATTCAAAATGGATCAAAGACCTAAACATAAAATCAGAAACTATAAAGATCATAGAACTAAAAATAGGGTCAACACTGGAGGCCCTAATACACGGTATAAACAAGATACAAACCATAACTAACAATACACAAACACCAAAAGATAAACTACATAACTGGGATCTTCTAAAAATTAAACACTTATATTCATCAGAAGACTTCACCAAAAGAGTAAAAAGAGAACCTACAGACTGGGAAAAGAAATTTGGCTATGACAAATCCGACAAAGGTCTAATCTCTAAAATCTACAGGAAAATCCAACACCTCTACAACAAAAAGACAGATAATCCAATCAAAAACTAGGCTAAAGATATAAACAGACACTTCACCAAAGAAGACAGTCAGGTGGCTAACAGACACATGTGGAAATGCTCATGATCACCAGCCATTAGAGAAATGCAAATCAAAGCTACAATGAGATACCATCTTACCACAACATTACTGACATGAAATAAAAAAAAAAAATGTTGGAGAGGCTGTGGGGAGATTGGAACTCTTATGCACTGTTGGTAGGAATGTAAAATGGTACAACCATTTTGTAAAGCAATATAGCACTTCCTTAAAAAGCTAGAAATAGAAATATCATATGATCCAGCAATCTCACTCCTAGGAATATAGCCTAGAGAAATAAAAGCCATCACATGAATAGACATGCACACTCGTGTCCACTGCAGCATTATTCAGAATAGCAAAAAATGGAAACAACCTAAGTTTCCATCAACAGATAAATGGATAAACAAAGGTGAAATGGAATATTATGCAACAATAAAGAATAATGAATCTGTGAAACATACCACAACACGGATGAATCTGGAGGGCATTATGCTGAGTGAAATAAGTCAATCACAAAAGGACAAACACTATATGAGACCACTATTATAAAAACTCATGAAAAGGTTTACACACAAAAAAACAAGCTTTGCTGGTTACAAGGGAGGGCAGCAGTCAGGAGGGAAAAACGCTAACTAGACAATAGATAAGTGGTAACTTTGGTGAAGGCTAAGACAGTACATATACTGGGGAAGTCAGCACAACCTGACCAAGGCAAGGTCATGGAAGCTTCATAGACCCATCCAAACTCCCTGAGGGAACAAAGTACTGGGCTGAGGATCATGGTCTCAGGGGACACTTAGCTCAATTGGCATACATAGTTTATAAAGAAAATGTACATCCTACTTTGGTGAGTACCTTCTGGGTTCTTAAAAGCTTGTGGGCCGTCATCTTAGATACTCCACTGGTCCCACCCTGTCTGGAGCAAGGGAGAATGAAGAAAACCAAAGATACAAGGTTAGGATTAGTCCAAAGGACTAATGGACCACAGCTACCACAGCCTCCACCAGAATGAGTCCAGCACAACTAGATGGTGCCCAGCTACCACCACCAACTGCTCTAACAGCGATGACAAGAGAGTGTCCTGGACGGAGCTGGAGAAAAATGTAGAAAATTCTAACTCACAGAAAAAGACCAGACTTATTGGTCTGACAGAGATGGGAGAAATCCTGAGAGTATGGCCCCCGGACATCCTTTTAACTCAGTACTGTAGTCACTCCTGAGGTTCGCCCTTCAGCCAAAGATTAGACAGGTCCATAAAACAAAACGAGACTAAACAGGCATACCAGCCCACGGGCAAGGACGAGAAGGCAGGAGGGGGCAGGAAAGCTGGTAATAGGGAACCCAAGGTCGAGAAGGTGAGAGTGTTGACATGTCATGAGGTTGGCAACAAATGTCACAAAATAACGTGTATTAATAGTTTAAGGAGAAACTTAATTGCTATGTAAACCATCATAGATTGAATTATGTCCCCCAATAAATGTGTGTATCAGTTTGGCTGCGCCATGATTCCTGGTATCGTGTGATTTTTCTATATGCTGTAAATCCTGATGTTAATGAGGGAGAATGGGTAGCAGTTGTGTTAATAAGGCAGGACTCAAGACTGCATTGTGTCCTGAGGCAATCTCTTGAGACATAAAAGAAGTAAGCAGAGACAGGGGACCTCATACCACCAAGAAAGCAGTGCCAGGAGCAGAGCGTGTCCTTTGGACCTGGGGTCCCTGTGCGGAGAAGCTCCTAGTCCGGAGGAACACTGATGAGAAGAAGGCCGACAGAGAAAGAAAGCCTTCCCCTGGAGCTGATGCCCTGAATTTGGACTTTTAGCCTATTTTACTGTGAGGAAATAAACTTCTTTTTGTTAAAGCCATCCACTTGTGGTATTTCTGTTATAGCGGCACTAGATGACTAAAACAGAAATGTTCATCTAAAGCACAATAAAAAAAAATGAAAAAAAAGTTACACAACTACAACTGACATACTGTCTTAAGGATTGGAAAACTGGGACAAAATAGGAACAGGTAAAATAAACTGAAAACAAGTAGTTCCTGAATATTTTAAAGTTTTAAACTATTCAAATTATAAGAAAAAATGCAGGTTCCATTTTTTATTTATGAAACTAATAAATTCTTATGGAGTGAAAAAAAGAATCAATGTTGAACAAAGAATCAGTAAAACTTAAACAGTTTATCTAAATACTTGTTCATGCATAACAAAAATTTCATGTTATATTAACATGCGACAGAATTAGAATCATACTAAGGTTCTTTCTTACCTTACGGAGAATTCATAAATATATATTATCTTTAAACATCAAGAGAAAAACATGTTTAGATATGTTTGAAAACTTAAAGGTACCAAAGAGCTCAGTTTCACTTATCATCAGGAAAATGCAACTTAAAATCGCAATATGATCCCCACCAAAATGGCTAAAACGGAAAAGACAGAAATTACCAAAAATAGGCCAGGATGTGGAACAATACACATGCTTCCAGGGTACCAAAACTGGTGCAACCACTTTTGAAAACTGGCAGTAAAGCTCAACATAGGCACACTCTATGATCAAGCAATTTTACTCCTAGGTATATACGCAACAGAAATGCACACATTCATTCACCAATAGACACATACTAGAATGTTCAGAGCAGCACATAATGGCCCAAAACTGTAAACAGCCCAAATGCCAAACAACGGAATACATACAGCAATGAGGATGAATGAACCACAGCTACACTCGAGAATATGGATGAATCCCACAAAGGTAATGTTATGGAAATATTGTATGATTTTATCTACATAATATACAAAAACAGACAAAAGTGATCTATTTTGTTAGAAATTAGGACAGTGGTGATCCTTGGGAACTGGCGGCACAGGTCATATTCTGGACTGTTGAAAAGGCTGTTTCTTGTTCCGGTTATACACGCGTGCTCGGTTTGCCAATATTCATCAAGCTATACCCTTGAGATTTGTGCACCTTTATACATTTCTGTTACATTTCAATCAAAATTCCAAAAAATTTTAAGGGCACCTATCACAAACCTATTGCCGTCGAGTTGATTCTGACTCATAGTGACCCAACAGGACAGAGTAGAATTGCCCCATAGGGTTTCCAGGGCTATAATCTTTACAGGAGCAGACTGCCACATCTTTCTCCTGACCTATCACAAGCATAGTAGAAATAAGATCTGTAACTTCTATACCATAAGGGGGATAAAATGGAACAAGAAAAATTCATCAACCCAAGAAAAGGTAGGAAAGGAGTGGAGACTGGCAGAAAGTAAGCATAAGAAATAGAAAACATTAAATAAGACAGAAAGAATAGCCCCAATAATATCATCCATCAAAATAAATATGAATGGGTTAAGGCCATTTATTAAAAGACAAAGATTATGTAATAAAATCCAGCTATAAATTAATTAAACACAAGAACAACAATTAAAGCAAAACATAGAACAATTAGAAATATGCCAGATTCATGCTAACAAAAACAAAGCTGGTGTAGCAATTTTAATATCAGAAAAAATAAAACTACAAGCAAAAATAATTAAGATAACTATTTTATTCCCAAAAGGTATAATCCACCAAGAAGATATAAGAATCATGAACTTTTAAGCACCTAAAAATAGATCTTCAAAAATATGTTTATATGTATGCATACAAAATCCAAAAATTAATAGAAACAGAACATCAAAAAAGAAACCCTACTAGGAATCATAGTGGAAGTTTTTAACACATCTCAGAATCAACAGGTCAAATAGAGAAAAAATAAGGATACAGAGATCATGAATTATAATAAATCTGAGACAAATATAGAACTTGTACTCAATATACTGAGGTTACAGGGCAGAGTCACAAAAACAGTTCATTAGACTACAAATTAATTTCTGTTTTTAATCTTCACCTTTTAGCAATATGGCAAAAGGAGAGATCCCAAAACATTCTAGCTACAAACCATTTTTTAAAAAATGCTAGGAAAAAAAACACCTTTCAAATAAATGGGAGAGAGCAATCTGGTGAAACCAAAATTCACGAATGAGGGCAAAATAAAGGTATTTTCAGATATTACAAAAACAGAATTTACATCACTGAAGGAAATTTTAAAGAACGCACTTCATGGAGAAGGAAAGTGATTCAAAGAATATCTGCCATGCAAACAGGAATGGACAGTGAAAATGGTAAATAAGTAGCTAAATCTAAGACATATTGACTTAGAAATTAATAACAACAACAACAGCAGCAGCAGTAATGCCTAACTTGAAGGGTTAAAGAAGAAAATAGAGCTAAGGCCAAATGGGAGGTGACTAGAGTGAAGAAATTAAAAGTAATTGCCTTGGTCAGGAGGAAGACTGACGGATTAAATAAACGATCTAAGCTTTCAATTCAAAAGGCTAGAACTTGAACAAAATAAATTCAAATTAAGTAGGAAGAAAAAGGAAGATTAAAAACAAATTAATGACAGAAAGATTAAAAATCAATAAATTCAAAAGCTGGTTCTTTGAAAGGACTGTTAAAATAAGCAAATATTAAGCAAGTGTGACCAACAAAATAAAGAAAAGGAACACAAAAAAAAGTATTAACAAGAAAGAGAACATTCCACAGATATGGAGAAGTTTTTTTGTTGTTGTTGTTGTTTTTAACAAGAGAATACTATACACAACACTGTGCTGACATACACTAAATTTCAATGTTAATGATATTCTAGGAAAACATTAAATTGACTTTGCAGAAACAGAAAACCTGATAAAATCAATAATTATAGAAAAAAATTGAAACAACAGTTAAATACTGATATCACTTCCTAAAAAAAAGACAGTTTGCAATTTCTGCTGCTTCAAGGAACAGATAATTCTTCTGTCCCAGAGCACAGAAAATGATGGAAAGCTTCCCAACTTAATCAGTAAGGACACCACAACTCTAATATTGAACTCAGACAAAGGTAGACATACATACCAAAACCTTAAATAAAATTTTAGCTAGTCGAATCTATTAAAATGCATCACAACCTAAAAGTGCACTTTAAATTATCCCAGGATTTTAGATAAAGATAACCTTGCAACATAATCATCTATGTTAGCAATTTTAAGAAGGAAAACTGCATGGTCATATCAACACATGCTATGCAAACGCATTTAAAAAAAAAATATCAAAGCCCATCCCTGATGTGTTTTAACTCTTAGTAAATTAGGCATAAATGGAAACTTAATGTGATAAAGAATATACTTCATGGAGAAACACTGGAAGCATTCCTCTGAAAACAAGCCCAAGACAAAGATGTCCTATTTAACCTAATAGCCAACACTGTAGAGAGAGTATTCAATGGAAGACAAGAAATAAGTACAGACATTAGAGATATCTGTTGTTACTCAGCTAAGATTGTTTACCTACAATAGCCAAATAAATCAACTGAAAACTATTAAAACTATACAGAGTTTATTCTGGAGACTCAGTTTCTGATCTAGGTTTAGCTACCAAATTAAACTTTCTTGCTTTGAAAGTTAATCACACAAAGCAATTTTCTGTAGAGTAAGGTATTAGTATTGACAACCTACCTTTTGCTTCCTCTCGTCCTCCCTCATTTTAAAACATTAATAACATAGTGTTTGAAACTGGATAACAAAATCTTCTGCGCATAAAAATTGCTCTGAAGGGCTGAGTTGTGACTCTGCTCAAAAACGCTTTATCTCTTGCTTCCAGCTACTGCAGTTACTAATGGGTAAGCATTTCAGTAAGTCCAACATAATTCTTCCGATAGAGGGCAAGGAAGAGCACTTTCACAGTCATATTTTGCAAACTGTGTACTGCTTATTATAGAAGCTTAAGTGCTGGCAAATGAAGCTCCCACAAAAATAAAAATCAGATATTCACGGTCAAACTTCCTTTTTATAAAAAAGAAAAGAAAAAAGCACATGAAACTAATTTTCTTTCAAAGACAGTTGGGAAAGGAGGTTGTTACTGCTGCACTTACGACACACCTCGCACCACTGGGCCACGTATAAGCGTCAAACGGTCCTCCAGGGCTCCAGGGCTCACCAGGTGCAGTGCACTGTGGCACCACGCGCTGACCGCAGTCACCCCAGGGCAGGAAGGAGGCTGGGAGCTCTGTGGACGCTGAGGATGACCGACACGACACTGCACCCGCAGGACAGCACCAGGGAGGGTGAGCGCGGTGGGCGGGGTGGGGGTAGGGGTGGGTCCCGAGGCCGCCGCAGCACCGGCCAGGCGCGCCCATACACATAACCCACCGCGGTGAGAGCTGGGGGCGCCTCCCAGAGCCGTAGTCGTCGGGTTCACCTGGCCCTCCGTCACGGGTTCCTGTGCCAACCACCTGGGCCCAGAGAAGAGGGGGCGGCCACCTGCCAGTGCCACATACGGCCCCATCCTGCCGCTCGAGGGCTGGGGACAGGACACGCCACGCGAAGGAGGACCGGGGCCACGAAGAGTACGACAGCCGGCTAGTCTTCCCCGCGGGGCAGTCTGGCGCCCCCGCTCCCGGACTCCCGGACCCCCGCGCTCGCCAACCCGACCCCGGGAAGACGACGTGGCTGAGGCGAAGAGGAGTGGGTAGCCAGCACGGCTCCGACTCACCGGCTCGCTAGGATCCTGCTCGATTCCCGCCACGCCGCCGCAGTCGGCAGCCGCACTTCCCCCGCTGCCCTAGATGCACAGAAAGATCCCCCGGCTTCTGCCTGCGCCTCCCCAGCGCTCCGCCTCCAGGGGGCGCGCGCAAGCCGCGCGAAGCGCCCTGGGAGATGTAGTCCAGGGCCTTCTGCATGGTCACCTCGGACTTTCTCCATGGACCTGCTGGTATAGTTCTTAATCTTTCTCAGTGCTTTCTCGGCCTTCTACCAGGGCTCAGCCTCCTCTCCTGGCTAGTAATGTTGGTGCGACCCAGGCAAGCCCTGTGCCCCCTCTCCTCCTTCTAGACCAGTGGTTCTCAAAGTGTTGTTATCAAGACCTACTACATCACCATCAGTTAAGAACTTGTTAGAAATGCAAATTCTCGATCCCACTGAGGCTATTCAGTCTTTTACTGAATTAAAACCTTTGTAGGGTGGTGATCAGCCACCTGCTTTTTTCACAAGTACCCTCAAGTTTGAGAACTACTACTCCAGACACTCCCCTTAAGGGACCCCATCACACCCATGGCATTAGTTACATATCATTAGCATCCCTAGGCACACTGGTGGAGACCAAAACATTTATATCTTCAGCCTAGACCTCGCAGCTTGCTCCAGCCCTCAGAGTCCAAATGTTCATTCCACATGTCCACTAGGATGACTCTGAGGCACCTCACACTCAACAGGGCCAAGACAAAACTCATGATCTTCTCTTTCCTCAATCTGGTTCTCCTGTAGTGTGCCTTTTGGCCAAGGGCTGAAGAATGTCCATTGCATTAATTGACATGGAAGTTGCATAAAACCTTAGGGAAATCGGGTAGAATGACAAAGATAAATGACCCAATCAAAAAATGAGCGAAGGACCTAAATAGATATTTCATCAAAGAGGATTTACAAATGGCCCTGAATTATGTTTGAGGGAGTGAGGCTCAACTGAAAGGGGAGGAAAGGAGACAGGGAGAATAAACAACTGTTGCAAGAATTTGGTGGTGAATGGGAGGAGAGGTACTGGTTGCTGGAGATGGTTGTGCTGTTGAAGGAGGATTTTTTTTAAGGTGAAAGAAACTTCAGCATGTTTAAATATGTATGAAAAGAATCAAGTTGAGAGGGAGCTGTCGGTTATACAGGAGAGAAGATGATATTTAATACTATATGGTTCCTGAACATTCTGTGCTCATGAATTGGAAGACTTAATATTGTCCAGATGTCAATACTATTGAAAGCAATCTATAAATTCAATACAACCCCCATCAAAATTCCAACAGCCTCCTTTGCAGAAGTGGAAAAGCCAACCCTCAAATTTATATGTAACTACAAAAGCAATCTTGGAAAAGAAGAACGGAGTAGGAAGACTTTCACTTCCTAATCTCAAAACATACTATAAAACTACAGTAATTAAAACCATCTGGCATGTAGAAAATGGAATAGAATTGAGTGTCCAGAGTGAAGCTCGTGTATCTATGGCCAATTAATCTTCAACAATGGTGCTAAATTCATCAAAAAGGGAAAGAATAGTTTCTTCAGTAAATGGTGCCGGGCAACTGGATTGCCACATGCAAAAGATTGGAGTTAAACCTATACCTTACACTATCTACAAAAACTAACTGAAAGTAGATGAAATACCTAAAGGTATTGACCTAAAACTGTAAAACTCTCAGAAGAAAACACAGGGGTAATTCTTCAGGACCTAGTCTCCAGCAATGGGTTCTTAGCTCTGACACCAAAACCACAAACAACAAAAGACAAAATAGAGAAATGGGATCTCACCAAAATTAAAAACTTCTGTACATCAAAGGATTTTATCAACAAAGTGAAGAGACAACCTAGAGAATGGGCAAAAAAGTTTGAGAACCATATGTCAGATAAGCCTCTAATATCTAGAATACATAAAGAATTCCTACAATTTAAAGAGAAAAAGATAACCCAATCAAAAAATGAGCAAAGGACCTACATAGACATTTCATCAAAGAGAACTTACAGATGGCCAGCAAGCCCATGAAAATATGTTCAATGTCACTAGCCATTAGGGAAATGCAAAACAAAACCACAAAGAGATACTACTTTGCTCCCACTGTTGTTATTGTTGGTGGTGGGTGCTTTTGAGTCAATTCCGACTCATGGCAACCCCATGTGATGGAGTGGAACTTCCCCATGGGGTTTTCTGGGCTGTGATCTTTGCAGGAGAAGATTGCCAGGTCTTTCTCCCGCAGAGCCAATGGGTGGTTTCAAGGCACCAATCTTTCAGTTAGTAGCCAAGTACTTGATTGTTGTGCCAGCAGGGCTCCTTCACTCCCTGTAGGATGGCTAAGATTTAAAAATAAATAAATAACAACTGTTAGCAAGGATGTGGAGAGATCAAAACCCTCATCCATTGCTGGTGGAAATGCTAAATGGTACAGTTACTCTGGAAAAAGGTATGGTGGTACCTCAAAAGTTAAATATAAAGCTATAGTATAAAAAAAAAACCTCACTGCCGTTGAGTCGATTCCGACTCACAGCGAACCTATAGGACAGAGTAGAACTGCCCCATAGGGTTTCCAGGGAGTGGCTGGTAGATTCAAACTGCCAACCTTTGGTTAGCAGCCAAGCTCTTAACGACTGCACCATCAGGGCTTCAGTGCTACCATATGACCCAGAAATCCCACTCTTAGGTATATACCCAAGAGATTGGGAATCAGCGACACAGACGCATGTCTACCAGCATTGACTGCAACACTATCCACAATAGCCAAAAGGTGGAAACAACTCAAATGTCCATCAAGAGATGAGTGGATAAACAAAATGTGGTGCATACACACAATGGAATATTACTCTGCTGTAAAGAGAAATGAAGTCCTGATATATGCCACAGTATGGATGAATCTTGAAAACATTATGCTGAGAGAAATTAGTGATCACAAAAGGACAAATGTTGTATGATTTTGCTAATATGAAGTACCTAGATTAGGCAAAGATACAGAGATTAGAGTTTAATAATGGCTACCAGGAGCAGGAGGGATAGGGGAAGGGGGATATCATTGCTTAGGTAGTATAGAATTTTTGTTTATGTAGGTAAAAATTTGGCAACAGATATTGGTGATGGTTGCAACATGATTGATGCAATTGGTTTTATTGAATTGTACACCTGAAAATGTTGACTTGGCAAATGTTGTGTTCTTTATATTTTTACAATAATAACATTAGAGAAATACTATATGGTTCCTGAGAAAATTGTATAAGTGGGAGCAGGGAAGTGGAATCCACAGCACAAGTAGATGAGACTAGACTAGTGGTTTTTAACCAGGGGCAGTTTTGCTCTCCAGGGGACAGTTAACAATATCTGAGACATTTTTTGTTGTGACAACTAGGGGGAGTGGTATGCTAATGGCACCTAGCAGGTAGAGGCCAAGGATGCTGCTGAACATCCTACAATGCACAGGACAGCCCCCACAACAAAGACATATCTGACCCAAAATGGCAATAGTGCTGAGGCTGAGAAACCCTGGCCTAGACTGCAACAACCTCTTTGTTGTAAGATGAGGGAAGAAAGAAAGAAGGGGGATGGGGAAGGTTTGCTTTGGCAGAGGAAAGTGGAAGGAGTTTTCTCTGGAAAGGAAGAGAGGAAGTTGTATGTGAGGACGGGCAGGTGCATTTGTGTGTGTGTGTGTGTGTGTGTGTATCAAGTGCTGAATCATGGAATCTAAGCTGGCCAAGAAGAGAAGTAGGGAAGGAGAGGAATGCATGGTTGAAGAGAAGTAGCTGCTTCAGTAGACTGGGAGTTTTGATGGGAGTCAATGACTCATTTATCTTACCGGAGTAATTGAAAAAACATGCTGGAGAGAAGTTTCTGGTAAGAAAATAGGAACGGTTGATGATGACCAGGTATTGATGTGGCCTGTGAGAATGGGTGGTTAAAGAGGAGTGGAGGCAGGGCCACCGAATACCCTTAGTAGATTGTGCAGTGCCCAGAGCAGCCAGGATGGAGTTGTGGAGTGAAGGAGGTTTTTGGAAACGAGGTCATCAAGAAACTGAGAGGGCAGGGTCATGTATGTGGATGTGGAGATCATCCATGAACAAGGCAGGATATTTTTTGCATCACTATGGGTGACATCTTCAATGAATAAGAAAGTACAGAACAATCAGAAAGGGGAGAGGGTGGTAAAGTGAAATTATTTAAGCCGTAAAAAAGCAGGACTTTTGACAAGAGTGTAGGGGAGACATGCTCTGGCCTTTTGGAAAACAGCAGGCAGTTGGTGCTCTTAGGGAAGATAGAAAGGCATTTGCAGATTATGGGGTTGAAGTTCCAGAAGATTCTAGATCGGGTTGGGAGGGGCTTGGGAGGTGGACATGCCAGAGGACAGGGGAGCAATGGAGAGCTAGATCAGGAGCTAAAAATACAGAGCATAGGGGGATGTAGGGGTGGGGTTGTGTCTTATATTTTGGATGTTGACTGAAAAAGGAATGAAAAATAAAGAATGACCCTCAGGACCAGAGAGTTTGCTACACTCAACAGGGTGGGGGATGGGGAAGCATCCATCCTGGCCATTGCAGTCTTGGTGAACCCTGGTGACGGCAGATTTCCTACTACTGAAATATAATGAATTCCTAGTTTAATTTCTAATAAAAATCCAATTTACTCCTGGAATAAATTTACTTCTCATGTCAATTTTTTTTAATATGCTTGATTTTTATTGCTAATATTTATTTTATTTAGGATTTTTTCATTGATATTCAAATAGACTTTTTGAAAGTTTAATGTTTCAGGATTGGAGGAAGACTTATAAACCACCTGCGATACGCAGACAACACAACCTTGTTTGCTGAAAGCGAAAAGGACTTGAAGCACTTACTGATGAAGATCAAAGACTACAGCCTTCAGTATGGATTACACCTCAACATAAAGAAAACAAAAATCCTCACAACTGAACCAATAAGCAACATCATGATAAACAGAGAAAAGACTGAAGTTGTCAAGGATTTCATTTTACTTGGATCCATAATCAACACCCATGGAAGCAGCAGTCAAGAAATTAAAAGATGCATTGCATTGGGCAAATCTGCTGAAAAAGCAAAGACGTCACTTTAAGGACTACTAAGGTGTGCCTGACTCAAACTGTGGCATTTTGAATCACCTCATAGCCATGTGAAAGCTGGACAATGAATAGGAAAGACCAAAAAAGAATTGATGCCTTTGAATTACGGTGTTGGTGAGGAATACTGAATATACCGTGGACTGCCAGAAGAACGAAGAAATCTGTCTTGGAAGAAGTACAGCCAGAATGTTCCTTAGAAGGGAGGATGGTGAGACTTCACCTCACGTACTTTGAACATATTATCAGAAGGGACCAGTTTCTGGAGAAGGATATCATGCTTAGTAAAGTAAAGGGTCAGCGAAAAAGAGGAACACTGTCAACAAGATGGATTGACACGGTGGCTGCAACAATGGGCTCAAAGCATAACAACGATTGTGAGGATGGCGCAGGACCAGGCAGTGTTTCATTCTGTTGTGCATAGTGTCACTATGAGTCGGTACCGACTCCATGGCACCTAACAGCAACAACAACAAAGTTGTTTAGTTTCAGAATCAAAGTTTTGCTCACGTTATAAAAATTTTTAGAAACTTTGTTCTTTCATTTTACTCTGGGCCTGATGCTTTCTTTGGGGAGGGTAACTCTTTGACAACCTTCTTTATTTGATCTCTGGTAATTTTACTATTTAGATTTTTAAAACTCTTCTAAAGTTAATTTTGATAAATCATGTTTTCCTTAAGACAAATTATCCATTTCATTCAGGTTTTCAAATGTATTTGCCTAAAGTTGAGCAAAGTCATTTTTTCCTTTTTATTTTAGTTCTACCATTTTATTTTTGTTATTGTTGTTATTGATTCCTATTTCATTAACTTATGCTTTCATCTTTATATTAATTCCTTTCTTCATTTCTTGAGGTTTTTTGTTGTTGTTCTTTTTCTAACTTCTTGAGTTGGATACTTAACTTTTTAATTCTTTTGTTTAAGGGTATGATTTTTAAGGGTATGATTTTTCTTCTGTGTACTACTTTAGAGATAGCCCATAATGTATGATATATAATATTCTCATTATTGTTATTTTGTATACATTTGGTTTTGATTTCTCTTAGATGTAGCATCTTAAAATCTGAAGTGAGTGTGTGAGAGTTTTAAAATTTCCAGATGTTAGGGTCTTTTGTTTCTGATTTTGTTATTAATTTTTAGTTTCATTTCATTGTGATCAAAGATCAGAGATCAATGCTGTCTGCACTACTTTATATTTTTTGAAAAATTTAGTTTTTATCTGTGGCCTAAAATAGGGTCACATTTTGTGAATGTTTCAAGGGCATTTGAAGAGAGTGTGCATTCTCTGTTTTCAGCCTATAGATTTTTATGTCTATCAACGAGATATAACTTATCGATTATGCTATTTAATTCTTCAGTATCTTTTTATATATTCTGATCTGACATAATGTGAGAGAAGTAAATTAAAATCTCTTACTACTATTGTGTTTTTATTTCTCCTTATTTCTCTGGAGTTTTGCTTTATAAATGATGATTCTGTGTTATTTATCCCTAAATATTCATCACTCTTGTATATTCTTGTGATTTGTCATAGCCAAAATTTTTTTCCCAGTCTGTTGGTTCTCTTTTTATTCTTGTGGTGAAGACTTTTGATGAAAAGAGTGTTTAATTTTTAGAAGATCCCAGTTATCTAGCTTATCTTCTGGAGTTTGAGTATTGCTAGTTATGGTTTTTATCCTGTTAATGCCGTGTATTAGAGCCTCTAGCGTTGATCCTATTTTTTCTTCTTTTTTTTTTTTTATAGTTTTTGGCTTTATATTTAGGTCTTTGATCCATTTTGAATTAGTTTTTGTGCGTGGTGGGAGATACGGGTCCAGTTCCATTTTTTTTGCAGATGGACATCCAGTTTTACCAGAACCTTTTGTTAAGAAGACTGTCTTTTCCCCATCTGATGGACTTTGGGCCCTTGTCGAAGATCAGGTGACCATAGGTGGATGGATTTATATCTGGGTTCTCAATTCTGTTCCATTGGTCAATGTATCTGTC
>NW_004443976.1:27476-68732 GCF_000243295.1 Trichechus manatus latirostris | reverse complement strand
GTGAATTGGGTAGAATTGTCATTTTCACAATGTTGAGTCTACCTATCCATGAGCATGGTATGTTTTTCCATTTATGTAGATCTCTTTTGGTTTCTTGCAGTAGAGTTTTGTAGTTTTCTTTGTAGAGGTCTTCTACATCCCTGGTTAGATTTATTCCTAAGTATTTTATTTTTTTAAGGGCTATTACAAACAATATTGTTTTCATGATTTCCTTTTCATTGTTCTCTTTATTGGTGCATACGAATCCAACTTGCTTAGCACACCTCATCAGGAGGGATAAATTGCTAGAAGAGGACGTCATGTCTGGTGAAGTAGAGGGCCAGAGAGACTTGGTGAGATGGATTGGTACGATAGACGCAGTGATGGACTTGAACATGCTGATAATTTTGAGGATGACGCAGGACCAGGCAACATTTCATTCCGTTGTACATAAGGTCACTAGGAGTCAGAGTTGACTCGACAGCAGCTAACAACAACAGCAACATATACTGTTGAGTCCCAATTTTTATCTTTTGCTGGAAGTTCTCCGTACTCATGTATCCATTTGCAGTAATTATCATCTCAAATGCAGTATGTTCAAAAGCAAACTCCTACTTTTCTCCCCAAACTTGCTCTTCCTCCAGTGTTTCTCATTTTATTTAGTGTGCAATCTATCCTGCAGGCAAAAACTTTGAAGTCTTCCTTGACCTTTCTCGTTTACACACCATCTCCAACCTTTCTGCAAATCCTGTTGGCCCAGTTTTTAATATCTATTACAAATATGATTAACTCTCACCATCCTACCTGTTACCTCTCTGGTTCAAGCCATCTTCCTCTCTCACTTGGATTATTGCAGTAACTCCTCACTGATTCTTCAATTCTGTTCTTGTTCCTCTACAGCATAGTCTTCACAGAGTAGTCAGAGTGACCATTTTAAAACAAAAGTCAGATCATGCCACTCCTGTGCTTAAAACCCCACAAGGAATTCCCATTTTAATCTCACTCAGATTAAAAGTCAGAGTCTTTCCAATGGCCTGCAATGCTCTATTATTTGCCTGCCTATTATCATCTCCTACTTCTTTCCCCTTGCTCACTCTACTGCAGCTATACAGCTGTCCTTTCTGTCCCTCGAACATCCCAAAATTTGCCTCTGCTTCAGAGTCTTTGCATTTGCTGTTCCATCAGCCTGAACACTCCTACAGATAGCTGCATGGCTCACTCCTTCATCTCCTTCAAGCTTTTCTGTAAAAGCTGCCCACCATATTGAAAATATCACACACACACACACACACACACACACACACACACACAGAGGTCTATTCCTATCCCCCTTCCAAGCTTTATTTTTCTCCATAGCACTTATCACTATCTGACATATTTAACATTTAACTTTTAAAAAAATTATCTCCCCCCAACTAGAATGTATGCTCCTTGCAGGTAAGCACTTTATTTCTGTGCTGTTCACTGATGTTCTGTTCATTGTTTTTTTCTATCCTCAATGCTGAGAATACTGCTTGTACTTAGAAGGCACTCAATAAATATTTGTCAAATGAATTGTTAGATGAATTAATCTCAGAAATGCATGAATAGTTCAACACTAGAAAATCTGTAATGTAATTCTCTGTATTAACACATTGAAAGAGGACAACTTTGTGTCCAAAAGTTGTTTGATAAAATACAATACTGATTTCTGTTTTTTCAAAAATACAATTAGTTAGCTAGGAATGCAAGGAAAATTCCTAAACCAGAAAGATAATCTAACTACCAGAAACCTTCAGTAAACATAGTCCTTCATGCTGAAACATTAGAAGCATTTCCATTAAAAATCAAGCCAAGAATGTCTGCCATCTTCGGGACTAATCTACAGCAGTCAAGAAGAAGAAATGAGTGGTTAAAAACACCGTAACAGGCCAAGGTTGGTGGCAAGGACCCTGCGTTACTTGCCCAGAGCAGGTGGCTTGCAAGGTCCTTGATCCACTCCTGTGAAGCCCGTCCAGCAGGCAGAGAAATCTGACCCACGGCCTGTGGTGTGATGAGACCCAGGACCCTACCTCCCACTGGGGATTGTGCACCCTGCCTCTCTTTACCCTTTGGCAGCTGGGCTCTGGAATGTGATTTAAGCTCTGTCAAAGGATCAATCCACCCAGAAGTCTAAAATGAGTGATGCAAAGGTGAGGGAACAGTCCAAATTAGGATTCATTTCACCATAGCCGTGGAGATGTCTAGTGATAGTGATGGGGTCATACTAAAATGTGGGGGTTGCACTGCCTATTTCTTACCTCTAGGACTTCCTTTGCATCTGCCTATTAGCTGAGCCTGTTTTTGTACCTTTCCTCATGATTCTGTGATCTACACCAGTATCATTCCGATAAATTTCTTTTTGTTTAAGACAGCCAGAGATGATACCTGTTGCTTGCAACCAAGAAGCTTGGCTGATACCTAAGGTTTTCATGTATGTTGCAATTTAAAGCCTTTTCCCAAGCCAGGTAATGACTGGCATTGTGTACTTATTGTAATAATCCATTCATCCATTTGTTCAGCAAACTCAAGTTATGGTCAATGTATGTCCAGTTTAGTTGGGAAAGACCTATGCTTCAAGGGAGGCTAGAATTTGCAACCTGACCCCTTACTGAAATCAATCCAGCAGTCAAACTTGGCACCAACAATCACAGAAGTAACACAGAAAGACCTCAGTACATCTAGCTTATGCTGAGATAAACCGCTGAAAAAGCTGAAGGAAGTTGGGCGTCTGGGTTCCATAACTGACGTTAAAAAATGCCATGCCTTCCAACTGGCTCCCACTCATGGAGGCCCCACATGTTACTGAGTGGAACTGCTCCATAGTGTTTTCTTGGCCTAACCTTTGTGGAAACACATCATCCGGCCTTTTTTCCACGGTACCGCTGGGTGGTTTCAAACCGTCATCCTTTCGGTTAGCAGCCAATCGCAAACCACTTGCAACATCCAGGCTCCTAAAAAAACGTGATAAAAAAAAGTCAAAGACTAAAGCCCCAAGTTCCCAGGAATAGGTTTATATTAAGGGTTCTGTTGCCCCCTAGTGGATAGATTTAGTACTGAACTGAGAGCTGAAACTGAGTCCCAAACTGAAGGCTGCCTTTAACTGAAAAGAGCAACATTACCTGGGTTTCCAAGAAGCGACTGGTGTATTCAAAGTGCCAACCTTTTTGTTAGCAGTTGTAGCTCTTAACCTCTATGCCACCAGGGTTTCCATACCCAAGTTTAGTCCCCATTTTAAACCAGTTGCCTTTGAGTCCGACTCTCGGTGACTCCATGTGCGTCAGAGTAAAGATGGAGTGCAAAGGATTTTTAATGGCTGATTTTTTGGAGGGAGATCTCCAGGCCTTTCTTCCGAGGAGCCTCTGGGTGGACTCAAATTGCCAACTTTCTGGTTAGCAGCAAAGCTCATTAACCACTGTTAATGGTGGTGGAATGATTTAGAATAGGATATTGAGAATGAGTGCACACATGAAGAATGTAATCAATGTCACTGAATTATACATGTAGAAATTGTTGAGATGGTGTATGTTTTGTTATGAATATTTTCACCACAATAAAATATGAAAAAATTTAAAAGGCTACGTGCAATTGTTTTTAAAGATTTTGTCACTTTGATTAGATAGGTAATCAAGTATTATTTTTTATGCACTCATGCTCCCAAATTAATAAAGTTAGTACATCTCCATTAACAACTTTTTTGATTTTTGCTTTCTCAAAATCAGATCCTTACTATAGGAAATATAGGTAAAAAGAACTATTTCTACACATAAGCTATTATTAAGATGTCCCAGATGACCCCTAGGAAAACACAAAGATGTATTCTTTCAGCTTATAAAAATATATTTTCTCACCTTATAAAAAAAGAGGAATTAGCAATAATATTAATTAGAAATGAATTAAAATTAGATCTAATTGATAAATTACTATTAATGAGTTGATAGGCAGAGTTGTTAAGTCAGAAGAGCTAGCCCATCTTTTCAGGCTGAATCTGTCAGACACTGTGTGCTACACTGGATATCCCTGGAGATTTGTCCATGCCCTTGCTGCTATAACATGTTTTTAAACCTCAGGGAAAAACTGACCAAACTCTTAGGAAATAGCTGTATGTATTAGAGCTCTGGCAGTGTTTATATGCTGCTATTAGGCAACAACAAGAGAGGACTGACAATCAGCATTTCAGTTACTATTTGAAATATTGACTGGCCACAGCCAGACAAGGTCAGCATCACTTAGGAACTTAGATGAATTCACTTCCTTCCCCACTGAATCGTCTTAGCACCCCTGTAGAAAGTCAGTTGACCAAAAATGTATGAATTTTAAAACAGAGGTTCTTAACTGGGTGGTGCAAATGGCTAATGCACTCTGCTCCTAGTTTAGGAACTTAGATTAATTCGATCCATAATACCAATTTTCAATAATCGGGAGTAAATCATCTGACTAGTAAATCACCCACAGGAGGAAATCTCCTTTCTTTGATAGGGGCATACTTAGCACAGGTTCATTAGAAATACTTTCCTTACATTAAGGAAGTGCTTCTGAAACACAACCCTGGTCATGTCATGGTTGGCCTTGAAATCTTTTCAGGGCTCCTACTGCCATCACAATGAGGTCCCTGCCCTTAACCCTGGCCTCAAGGCCTTACCTTCCCTGGCCCTAAAAACCAGATGACAGGGTGATCCTCATGGCCCCTCTCACTGTTCTTCTCCTAATTCCTTGACTGCTCCTTCTCAGCCTCATTTGTTGGATCCTCCAAATCTCCCAGCTCCTGCATGGGGGTGAGGGTGGGAGTAGGGGGCGGGGAGGGCATATCTGCTCGGTCCCAGGACTGTTTCCTGTCTCCGCTCCACACTCCCTCCTGGATCATCCGTCTTGGGCAATCTCATCCCCTTTTCTCCCCAGGCTGTCTAAGCCACCAGAGCCAATACTCTCTATGCACTAAGTCCCCACACCAGCCCTGCACCATCAAGCAACCCCTCCCCGCAGCCCTGGGTACTCTCAGGAGCCTACAGGGCTTGGGTCTGGATTTCAGGAAGGTCTGTCCCCATACCCGCACCCTCAAGTGACTCCTGCCCCCCATGTGCTCTCTGGTTGCCTCTTCCCCCCAGCAGAGGGAGTGAGGGATTCCCCCAGCACCTCAGGAAGAAAGCTCAGCATAGCAGTGCACGCCCTCAATTTGAAGCCAGAAGCTCTGGCAGAATACACCAAGGATCTATTCTGTCCCCATGACCTTGATCTCAGAGCCTCAGTTTCCCCGTCTGTCACATGATGACACCTCCTGGAATGCTGTGAGGATGAAGTAAGACAATGTAAGGCCGAGCTCATGGAAAATATTCATCATAATAGGTGGAAATACTTTGTTCGTCACTAATGCTAGTTTTAATTTTACCCCTTGGGGTGGTTCGCTTTCTAAAAGAAGACATTCTTGAAGGTGAACTTGAGTGCTGGAATTTCAATCCTGGAAAAAGGGAGTGGTTCCAGTAGAAGGCCAGTCTTTCTAGCATCACTCACATGAACAGAATTGGGGTGTAGGGTATGGGGGACCCAGACAGTGGTGAGGGGGTTTAGCTTTTCTCTCCTGGAGAACTGCTTATTTAAATATCTTTAGTACCTCTTCCTGACCCCAAGTTTTAGCAGAAGGCCAGCATCACTGAGACAAAGCCCTTCGCACGAATGGATACACATGTCTGAGTCTCCTTCAGGTCAGGAGGGGGCTGAGACTCACAGCACTTGGACTGAAGCAGGTGCCCTCTGCAGAGAGGTGACCAAGGGTCTCCCCAGACACTGGGACTTCTCTGGGCCTGTCTGGAGTCTCCCCCTTCCAACAGGCCTGAGCCTTCATCCACCCTAGCTGCCATTCATCACTTAACTCATACCTCCCTGACCCCCCACCCCCACCGGCCCCATGCCCCAGGCCTTGTGCTGATCTACTAGAAGCAAATCTAAACATCCAGGTCCTGAGATGACTTTGGAGAAAGGGTAGAGAGAGCCTGTACAGTGGGTAACAGTTAACCGACTCCTTTCAAAATGAACCAGATAGACACTGCACTCCTAGTGAAAGCTGTTTACTGAAGAATGAATGGTTATAATGTGTCTATATTGTAATGAACTTGGCCACCCAGCAGATCTAAAGATTCTTCCTCTTTCCAAGGATTCAGACTGAAATAGACAGAGAGGCAGTGGCAGGGGTAGACCCAGCATGGACTCTTCAGGCAGTGTGGACCAGAGCCTGCTCCAAGTGGAAGAAGCATCCCCTCCAGTCAATGGGAACCATCTGGAAGAAGCTTTGGGGGGCTACCAGTGCCTCAGGGGGTTGTTGGAGGGGCCAGAGTGTCTTGTGGAGTCTTAGGGAAAGAGGTATATGAGGGTGAGGTGCGGGGGAGGGGGTAATTTTAATTGGAACTGAAATTTCCACAGAAGCTTTCACCGTCTCTGAGAGCGAAGAGTTGGTTCTCTAACATACAATTATTCCATTCTTTAAGCAGAAACATCCCTGCAGTGGCCTTACTGTGTCACTGACAGTTCCTCCCACTCTGGCACACTCTGCTGCTCTGGACAAGCTTTTCCTGGGAACTCACTTCCAGAAGAAGATGATTTCACAAACTGTGCCGATAACAATTTGGTCTTGAGGCAGACTTGGTCACTCTGTGCTCTCTCTCTTTTGAGAAGGGAACTGGAACAGTCTGGGTCTGCCCTCCTCCCTCCCTTCTCTCCTTCCAAGCTCTCTCCAGCCAAACTCACTTCTGCCTCGGAGTCTCTTCACTGGTGCTGCCTTCTCCCTGGCACACTGTTTCCAGATCTGTGTAGGATTGGTCTCTCTTGTCATTGTGGTCACACCAAGAATGTCACCTCAGTGAGGCCTCTCAGAACCCCCGTCACCGCGAGGCCCCCAGCCCAACCCTCCCTCACTGCATTCTACTTTATTGTCTCTGTAGATTTTTTCTTTCACATGTATTTGCTTTCATGGTTTTGTCCACCTTTGTCCATCTTCCTGCCATGTTGTGAGCTTCTTGGGGAAAGGGCCATGTCAGTCGTTTTCAGCCCCACACCCAGGGCCTAACACAGCCCCTGGCACAGGAGAAGTGCTTGGGGCACTGTTGATGAACAATCATATGAGAGAATCTCAGAACCCCTTCCCACTTCTCACCAGTCTAGATTGTGGAGATAGATGTTAATAATAGAAGGTGCAAGTCTGAGGCAGAGGGACAGTCATAATGACCTCTAGGTGGCTCTCTCACAGCTCTGGTTGCCCTAGCAAAGCTCAGTGGGCACCACTGGCAGGAGAGGCTGCTGGCCCCGGGTGGACAGTGCTAGTATTGTAGTTCCAGGCAGGAAAATTGAGAAAAAACAAACAAACAAACAAAACCCAAACCCCTTGTCAGTCCAACTGTAGTCAAGTTGATTCTGACTCATAGCGACCCTATAGGACAAAAAGGAACTGCCGCATAGGGTTTCCAAGGCTGTAATCTTTACAGAAACAGACTGCTACATCTTTCTCACATGGAGCAGCTGGTGGGTTCAAACCACAACCTTTTGGTTGGCAGCCAAGTGCTTAACCACTGTGCTACCAGGGCTTCTCAAACCCCTTGTAGTGGAGTCCTATTCCACACATGGCAATCACATGTGTTACAGAGTAGAACTGCTCCATAGAGTTTTCTTGGCTGTAATCTTTACAGAAGCAAATTGCTATGCCTTTCTTCTGCAGCCCCGTTGGGTGAGTTCAAACAGCCAAACTTTAGACTAGTAGTTGAGCACAAATCACTTTTGCCACCCAGGGACCTACTGCTGGAAGATGAGCCCCTCAGGTTGGAAGGGACTCAAAATATGACTGGGGGAAGAGGTACCTCCTCAAAGTAGATTCGACCTTAATGATATCTATGGAGTAAAGTTTACAGGACTTACATTTGCTGATGTGGTATGACTCAAAATGAGAAGTAATAGCTGAAACATCCATTAGTAATCAGAATGTGGAATGTATGAAGTATGAATCAAGAAAAACTGGAAGTTGTTAAAAATGAAATGGAACACTTGCAGATCAATATCCCAGGGACTAGCAAGCTGAAATGAACTGGTGTTGACTATTTTTAATCCAACAATCATATGGTCTACTATGCCAAAAATTCAAATTGGAGAGGAACAGCATTGTATTCTCATCAAAAAGAACATTTCAAGATCTATCATAAACTACAACACTGTCAGTGATAGGTTAGTTTCCATATGCCTACAAGGGAGACCAGTAAATATGAATATTATTGAAATTTATACACCAACCACAAATGCAAAAGATGAAGAAATTAAAGATTTTTACAAACTGCTGCATCTTGAAATTAATAAAACGTGCAATCAAGATGTGAAAGTTGGAAACAAAGAAGAAGGATATTGTTGGAAAATAAGGCCTTGGTGATAGGAATGATGACAGAGATTGCATGATGGAATTCAGCAAGATCAATGACCAATTCATTGGAAATACTTTTTTTCAACAACACAAACAATGACTATGTACATGGACCTCACTGGATGAATTACACAGGAATCAAATCGACTACATCTGTGGAAAGAGGCAATGCAAAAGTTCAATATTATAAGTCAAGCCAGGGACTGGTATAGACCATCAATTGCTCATATGCAAGTTCAAGTTGAAGCTGAAGAAAATCAAAGCAAGTCCACAAGAGGCAAAGTACAACCCTGAAGACATCCCACTTGAATTTAGAGACCATCTCAAGAATAGATTTGACACACTAAACACTAATGACCAAAGACCAGACAAGTTGTGGGATGATATCATACATGAAGAAGGACATCATACATGAAGAAAATGAAAGGTCATTAAAAAGACAGGAAAGAAAGAAAAGACCAAAATGGATATCAGAAGAGACTCCGAAAATTGCTCTCAAGCGCAGAGTAGCTCAAGCGAATGGAAGAAATGATGAAGTAAAAGAGCTAAACAAAAGATTTCAAAGGGCAGCTCAAGAAGACAAAGTAAAGTGTAATAATGAAATGTGCAAAGACCAGGAACTAGAAAATCAAGGGGGAAGAACATACTTGACATTTATCAAGCTGAAAGAACTGAAGAGAAAATTCAAGCTCGAGTTGCAATATTGAAGGATTCTATGGGCAAAAAATTGAATGATGCAGGAAGCTTCAAAAGAAGATGGGAGGAATATACAGTCACTGTACCAAAAAGAAATGGTCGGTGTTCAAACACCTCAGGAGGTAGCATATGATCAAGAAACACTGATACCTAAGGAAGAGGTTCAAGTTGCACTGAAGACATTGGCAAAAAAACAAGACTCCAGAAATTTACAGAAAACCAGTTGAGATGCTTCCACAAACAGATGCAACACTGGAAGCACTTACTCTTCTATGTCAAGAAATTTGGAAGATACTTACCTGGCTAACTGACTGGAAGAGATACATATTCATTTCCATTCCAAAGAAAGGTGATCAATCACAATGCAGAAATTATTAAACAATATCATTAGTATCACATTCCAGCAAAAATTTGCTGAAGAAAGTACAAAAACTGTTGTAGTCATACATTGACAAGGAACTGCGAGAAATTCAAGCCAGATTGAGAAGAGGATGTGGATGAGAGATGTCATAGCTGATGTCAGATGGATCTTTGCCAAAAACAGAGAATACCAGAAAGATATTTAACTGTGTTTTATCCAATATGCAAAGACATTCTACTGTGTTGATCATAACAAATCATGGATAACATTACAAAGAATGGGAATTCCAGAACACTGAATTGTGATCATGCAGAACCTGTACATAGACCAAGAGGCAATTGTTCGAACAGAACAAGGGGATACTGAGTGGTTTAATATCAGAAAAGGTGTGCAGCTGGGTTGTATGCTTTTACCTTACTTATTCAATCTGTATGCTGAATAAAAAATCTGAGAAGCTGGACTATATAAAGAGGAATGAGGTGTCAGGATTAGACGAAGACTCATTAGCAGCCATTAGTATCACATGCCAGCAAAATTTTGCAGATGACACGATTTTGCTTGCTGAAAGTGAAGACGACTTGAATTACTTATTGATGAAGGTCAAAGACTACAGCCTCCAGTATGGATTATGCCTGCACATTAAAAAAATGAAAATCCTCACAACGAGACCAATAAACAACATCATGATAAATGGCGAAGAAACTATAATTGTCAAAAATTTCATTCTACTTGGATCAATAATCAATATCCATGGAAGCAGCAGTCAAGAAACCAAACAATGTATTGCACTGGGAGAATCTGCTGCAAAAGACCTCTTTAAAGTTTTCAAAAACAAAGATGCCACTTGGATGACTAAGGTGCACCTGAACCAAGCCATGGGCTTTTCAATTGCCTCATATGCATGTGACGGCTGCACAATGAGAAAAGAAGAGAATATAAATTAATGCATTCGAACTGTGGTGTTGGTAAATAACATTCATCGACTGCCAGAAGAAGTAACAAATCAGTTTTGGAAGACATATGACCAATGTGCTCATTAGAAGCTCATTTAGCTCACCTACTTTGGACATGTCATCAGGAAAGAGCAATTGCTAGGAAAGGACATCACAGTTGGTTAAGTAGAGGGTCAGCGAAAACAAGGGGAACCCTCAATAAGATAGAATGACACAATAGCCAAAGCAATGGACTCAGACATAACAACAATCATGAAGATGGCACAGGACTGGGCAACATGTTGTTCTGTTTTCTGTAAGGTCGCTGTGAGTTGGAGCTGATTCCAAGGCACCTAACAACAACAGTAAAGACGGGAATAATCCAACCCTGAAGCAAGAATTGAAGTGCAGGCTTCTCCATTCTTAAGCAGAGTTAGCATCTGCCGGTGTCCCAGATCACATCCTGCTTCTCCCCCGTGGACTCCTAGGCCTTCCCTATCGCCTCCTACTCTGGGGTGTGAGGTGTCTGCAGGTGTCTTGGGGCAGGACTTCCATCCCATCATATACAAACTACCTGAGGTTGCGCACTGATGGATGTGACCCTCTCCTAGTTGTTTGGTCCTGTCTGGTTGGTGCTGCTGCTTTGGGTACCTGAGGAAAGCTGTAGGCAGGCCCAGAGCACCAGGTTCTCTGAAAGCCCCTTATGCCACAGGTACACTCCTCGGGTTTTGAGGCTGATTATTGCCCCCAGGAGCCTGGTTTGCACCAGGAGCAGTGTGGCTGAGCTCAGGTACTGGGGACCTTGAAAAGTGTTTCCCTCCAACTGTTCAGGACTTTGACCTGAAAAATAAAACTTTTTTTATAGCTTATCTTTCTCTGGCCATCTCAGTAGAAACTGGGAAGCAATATTCTGTTTGATAAATCAGTTTCTCAGCAACAACTTGGGACCAGCAAAAAGTCTTTTACTGGCCTGAATCAGGGAGACAGCACTGTCCCTCTGCCAAATCTTAACCATATCATTTTCTACTGTCACCACAACCCTGTAATGCAGGTAGTATGATCCCCATTTTACACACGAGGAGCAGAGAGTTGGAGGATGTGCCCAAGGCCACATAGCTAGCAGTGGTAGGGGCACAATTCTGGCTCAGCTGTATCTCTAGCCTAAATTTCCCTCTATTGTCCCCCCATGCCCCATGTCCTTGATCAGGACAGTCACATACTCTCCAATTCTGCTATGTGCTCTTGAAAATAGGGGCAGCTGGGTACAGCCTGTCTGTGTGCTTCATGGTGTGCCCAGGATCTGGGAACTAATAATTTCAGAAAAGGGAGAAAAATTAAAATATCATTAGTTTTGACAGCAACCTGTCTCTGGAGTGACACCAGCATTGCTTAAAAGGTTGAAATGTGTTTTTCCTTTTATGTGAAAGGCTATATTATGCTTCTCTTCATAAAGTTACTCCAACAGCCTCCCCTCCCTTCTCAGGCTCAGTAAAATTATTTATAGCTCTCTTTCTTTTTTTTTTTTCCTTTTAATTTCTTTGTTTGAGAATATTCATTTGAATGTGTTTTGCCATCTCTAGGTACAGTAGTTTGTAGATAAAACTGATAACATGGTAGTTCATAATTATACAAAATGATCAACTCTTTGGGGTGGCGGAATCTTTGCTCTTGTGGTTGCTTGTGGTTCATGTTGTTCTCACTGCTGCATAATTGTCCTTGTCTTTGATGTTCCTTGCAATGGATTTCTTTGTTTCTCTTTTGTCATAGCTTATTATTGTTACTATTTTGAAACGTAAACTCTCCTCGTCTGGTATGAGGATTTACTTTAGCTTAGCCCCTCAAGAATTTATCAACCATTTCCAATATGACTATCACTGTATGAGACACTATGAGAAAGACTCCAAAATCTGTTTGATATTTGATGTAGCCTCTCCCCTTGAGTTCAGGAACTAAGGGTTGACTTTTCTTGATATTCTTCCGTAGCAGTCTAAGCCATGGATATTAGAAAATTAGAAGGAGTATGTTGACATTCTTATTGGAATATAAAGTATTTCTCTGGGTCTTTGCCCTCTTTGCCTATCTACAAGAGAGACACAGGGACAAAGGAAGTCCTGGATAAGGGTTGACCGCGTAATTGATGTCTTCTGTGTATGATTTCAATATTGATTCTTCTTATAGTGAAATCTCAGACTGCTGCTTTCTTGATGTCCTGGTGGTAAACATGGGATTTATTCCATCCATTCTTCTACTTGTCCTCCTGATTTCTAGGCTAGACCTGGAGATGCCTAGTAGGAGTTGATGCATAAAACCGTCGGAAGTAATGACTGATTTTATCTAAAATGTTCTATTATAAAACGCATTAAGACATTTCAGAATAGAAATGGCTGAAAACTTAAATTTTTACTCTATGGCGAGCTTTGATCCTCACAAAATTCTTCAAAGTTGGTATCTTGCTGCTTTTCTCACTTTACAGATGAGAAAAGAAAACACGGCAACGTTATGCAACTTTCCCAAGACCCAAATCTAATAGGTGTCAGAGCTGGGGTTTAAACTCATCTCTGGATGCATTCTGAACACACTCTGACTCTCTCAACTACTCTGCGAAACACCCTCACCTTTGAGGGACACTAAACAGAGGGATATAGATAGAGAAACAAGTGCTTAGGTGATTTGATTTTATTTGATTGGCTAATAATTATCGACCTATATAACTTAGCATTTTTAAGTTTCTGGTTCACATATTTATTCAGGGAAACCATGAGGAAAGATAAATAATACTTGGGGTACTTGGGATGGATTAAGGCAGCATCCCCAGCCACGGATGTGACTTTAGAAAGGCATCTGATGTGCAAAAGAATCACCTACAGTGACAAAAACTTTACTCCTCGTAGTTTCATATCTTTATCTTAAACGTTGTTATTGTTGCTGTGGTTAGTTGATGTTGAGTAGATTCTGACCCATGACCACTCTGTGTGTTACAGAGTAGAATTGTGACATAGGGTTTTCTTGGCTGTAATCCAAGTACAGATTGAAATTAGTACAGATTAAAATTCAAAATGACTTAATAGGTGGGGCAATATATTGAAATATCATCATTCAAGCAGGTATTCACAGAACTTCACAAGTTAAAGAGTGGCAGGTACTCTAACAGAAGTGTCTTGAGTCTGGTTTCCTGAAAGCAGAGTCTGAGATGGGATTCTTGTGTAAATGGTATATAGAGTGGATGCTCTCAGGTGCAACCTGTGAGGGAAGCCAGGACAGAACACGGGAAGGAGAACTTCAGTTTCATCCCATGGAGTGGCTCTGGACTAAGAAAGGCTCCAAGCAGTTGAGGAAAGAGGTTGGTCTTTTGTACCCCAAATAAGCCAGTCATTGACTCCCCCTTCTAACTCCCGCCCCTATCTTTTCTGTGTAATTTGGAATCTCCCACTCCAGGCATTTCCAGTAGAGTTGGCTTCCAGGGCATCAGAGTAACTCCTGGGAGAGGTTATGGTGGTGAATCATCAGCAACCTGACTCATAACAGCAGAGGGAAAGGGGACTGCATCACCATTACCATCTACTACAAAAAACTTGGACAAAATGCTCTGAGGAAACAGAAAGGAAAAAGATTATTTTCACCTGGTGAAGAGGTAATTTTTTGGTCATACACCATAATATTAATAAAGTACTCAAGAGTTAAATTGTATAAGGGAGTGTTGGAGAGAGAAGCAGGCAGAGAGAGAAAGTATCAAACGGAAAAAAGGGAATGGAATGGATTAACCAAAACCAAACCAAAGCCATTGCAATCTAGTGGATTTTGACTCTCAGTGACCCTATAGGACAGAGTAGAACTGCTTCATAGGATTTCCAACTTTTACAGAAGCAGACTGCCACATCTTTCTCCCACAGAGTTGCTGGTGGGTTTGAACATCCCACCTTTAGGTTAGCAGCTAAAGCACTTTACCACTGTGCCACCAGGGCTCCTATGGAATGGTATACCTATGTCAAAACATTCTAGGGTGTCTAAAAAGCTTAATTTTGTAGAGTTTTATAATCATTCATCAGAATAGGAATAAGTAACATCGTTAAGGTGGCTAAATTAATTACGTGTGTTTTCTCCCTGGAATACCACAAAGTATAAACAGCTTTGGGGTCTTATATTTATTTATTTATTTATGACTTCAGCCCTGGCTAACATCTTATCTACAACCTTATGAGAAACCCTGACTCAGAGCCACTTGGTTAAGCTGCTTCTGGATTCCTGACCCTCAGAAACCATGTGAGATAATAAATGCTTGTTGTTTTAAGGTGCTAAATTTTTGGAGGGAATTTGTTTTGCAGCAATAGATAAATAATACACATTTGTTCCATCAGCATCTCTGGGGGTGGGGCTTGCCATGGGTATGTATAAAAGTTTCCAGGTGACTCCAGTGTGCATCCAGGGCTGAGGACTTCTGCCCTAAGACCTGTGTGTGCTCATGCATGTACGTGTGCATGTGCACCTGGGTGTGTGCACTTCCCATGTGCATCTGTATGGTGCAGGCACAGTGTCACATGCATGTGCCAGGGTGCATAAGCAGGAACACCCCTCACGTGTGTCCCTCTCAGAGTGAGTCAATTCATCTGCCCCAGTTACCTGGGTCAGGGAAGTCTGGGGCATGGAAAGAGCCTTTGGAGGCTTTGTGGCAGGACCCACAGGGACAATTCACTTCTCCCTTTCTGCGGTGTAATGGACTGCTTTTGTGTGGCCTTTCTAGCCATGGTCTTGGAACTCCCACCCAAGTGATTGGGCAGGACTGTGTGATAGGATAATTGTAGCCCACCAAAGGGATTGGTCAGTTTTGCTATCCCACTGGGCTTGAAATGAGCCACCCCAGAGGTGTGGAAGAGAAGAGCCCACCACCACCAAGGAAGGAGAGACTCACAGGAGATGGCGCAGTGGGCTCCCGGCCCATGGAGTGAGAAAGCTGAATGCCTTTGAGCAGACTGAGGACCAGGGAGAGGCGTGCCTGTGAGCATGGCTGCGAAGAGGCTGTCGTGATGGAAGAACTGGATCCTTGAGAGTTCCTGAGCCTGAATTGTAACCTGTTACTTCTGTAATAAACCCCATAATCCTGAGTATGTTCTGTGAGTTCTGTGTGGCCATTGCAATGAATTGTCGAACCCAGCAGAGAAGCATAGAGTGCTGTGGGAGGGACAGTTGGTGTCAGAGTTGGTAAAGATGGTGGAGGGAAGAGACATGTCTGACCCTTGACTCATAGGAATCAACTTTGGGCTGTTGATCTTTTCTTAAATTTCTCATTAAAAAATTTATACACATATTGTTTTGTGACATTGATTGCAATCCTCACAACGTGACAGCACACTCCCCCTTTCCACCCCATATTTCCTGTGTCCATTTGACCGGTTTCTGTCCCTTCCTCCCTTCTCATACTGCTTTTAGACAGGAGCTGCCCGTTTGGCCTCGTGTATCTGATTGAATTAGGAAGCATGTTCCTTTCGTGTATTATTTTTTGTTTTATAGGCCTGTCTAATCTTTGTCTGAAGAGTGAACTTTGGGAATGGCTTCAGTTCTGGGTTAACAGAGTGTTCAGGGGCCACAGTTTTAGGGATTCCTCCAGTCTCTGTCAGACCATTAAGTCTGTTTTTTTTGTGTATGTGTGAATTTGAGTTGTGTTCTACATTTTTCTCCTGCTCTGTCTGAGACTCTCTGTTGTGTTCCCTGTCAGGGCAGTCATTGATGGTAGCTGGGCACCAACTAGTTCTTCTTGTCTCAGGATGGTGGAATCACTTGTTCATTTGGCCCTTTAGTTTTTTTGGCTAGTATTTTCCTTGTGTCTTTGGTTTTCTTCATTCTCCTTTGCTTGGAGTGGGATAGGATGAATTAATGTATCTTAGATGGCCACTTGCAAGCTTTTAAGACCCCAGATGCTACTCACCAAAATGGGATGTAGAACATTTTCTTTATAAACTATGTTATGCCAGTTGACCTAGATGTCCCCGCAAACCATGGTCCCCAGGCCCCAGCCCCAGCTACTCTGTCCCTCAAAGTGTTTGGATGTGACTAGGAAACTCCTTTGCTTTTGCTTTGGTCCAGTTGTGCTGACTTCCCCTGGATTGTGTATTGTCCTTCCCTTCACAGAAGTTGATCCTTGTCTACTATATAGTTAGTGATTTCCCCTCCTCTTCCCTCCCCACCCTTGTAATCATCAAAGAAAGCTTTTTACTGTGTGTAAACCTTTCTTTGAGTTCTTACAATAGTGGTCTCATACAATATTTGTCCTTTTGTGACTGACTTATTTCACTCAGCATAATGCCCTACAGATTCATCCATGTTGTGAGATGTTTCACGGATTCATCAGTGTTTTTTTTTTATCATTACACAGTATTTCATTGTGTGTATGTATCATCATTTGTTTATCCATTCATCTGTTGATGGGCATTTAGGTTGTTTCCATATTTTTGCTATTGTGAATAGTGCTGCAATAAACATGAGCGTGCATATGTCTATTCATGTGACTGCTCTTATTTCCTTCGGGTATATTCCTAAGAGTGGGTTTGCTGCATTGTATGGTGTTTCTATTTCTAGCTTTTTAAGGAAGCGCCATTTTGTTTTCCAAAGTGGTTGTACCATTTTACATTCCCACCGGAAGTGTATGAGAGTTCCAATCTCCCCCAAAACTCTCCAACATCTGTTCTTTTGTGTTTTTTGGATTAGTGCCAGGCTCATTGAGGTGAGATGGTATCTCATTGTAGTTTTGATTTGCATTTCTTTAATGGCTAACGATCGTGAGCATTTCCTCATGTGTCTGTTAGCTTCCTGAATGTCTTCTTTGGGACCTTTTAAATAATAACTTTGTGACCTTAGCCTATTAAGCACATCTTAAAACCACAGGCTATCATTTGAGAGGCTGACATAAGATGGACAGTGTCCTCTCTGCAAACATCTCCGATCAACAATCTTAGAAGTGAATATCTTCCTGGAGAGTTTTGCAGACAAGGGTACATCACTGGAAATATAGCTGGAGAAACTTTCATATAGCATGTAGATTAACAGTCTTAGGGAAAAGGTAATCTTTCCACCAGTGCTAGCTAGTAAAGAAGAGGTTTGGAGCACAAATATTTATTTTAAAAATCTGATTTAAAAAATTCCTCCATAGTTTGCTAGCTCTACCATCTGGTCTCACACTTACCAGAGCGTTATTAGCATAATTAAATTAGCACTTTTCTATCTCACCTTCCTCTGTTCTGGAATGTACTGTAACTAACATATCCATTTTTGAGGACAGAAAACTTTGCCAAGGTATTCACAAAATTACATTAGTGTTATTCCTTATTAAATTAACCTGAGATGATTAAAGGATGGACCCAGAGGCCCTAATGACTTTTTTAAAAGAAAAGCATAAAAACTTACCCAAAGATCAAGCTGATTGTTATTACTGTGGTGTTGTTTTGTTTTTTCTTTTTCCAAACATGGGTAAATTAAGTGACTGTAAGTTTGCAAAAACAATGAATAAACTGATGAAGTTCAAGGTGACACCTTCCAGTTCTCATCGCTTCCAGGCTTGGGGCCTGCCTCCCTGTGCAGCAATTGTGATCTGTTTTCTCCTGCCAGAAATCATGTTTTTCCATCTTGTTTTGCTCAGTATATTAGGCAAATCATGATTTGAATTATACCTGTCATTTTATAAGATGATAAGATTCAGCAGTTCTTTTCTTAAAGACACAGCAGGTACATATTTCTTCCACAAAGATCACCACCTCCTGTATCATAATACCCATAATTATGACAGTGGGATATTCATGACCTTTGTATCAACCACTTGGCTTGGCTACAGCTTTAAATCTGGAACAAGAGTCATAATATTAAGTATCTTATAGAAAGTTCACATAAGAAATTAAAGCGAACTACATTTAATTTTTACAAGTGTTTACTTTGCTTCCTGAAATAACTTACCAACAGAATTCTGGAAAATACAAAATTGCAAGAAGTGAACAGTCTTCATCCAAATACTCTGAAGCAAAATTGCTCCCAAAGTATAGTGATACAGAATTTTTTTTGTTGAAAAAAATTTGAAATTTCTCTACAACATACAAAGTAGGATTATTCCAGTTAAACTACCATCTTGGTTCTAATTCCCCATTACTAAGGCAATATATTTCTACTCTCCTTCCCAAATTCTCTCCAATCATATTACATGATATATTCTAACAGTCCGTGTTGCCACTTTCTTGTCTTCCGTCAGCTCTCCATTTCTGGCTCTGGCTGCTCTCTGGTCATACAATTGACTTTCTAAGAGCTGACTTCAGTGGATTCTCTGCACGCTGTGTGACCTCACACTTCTGGGAGCTTTTCACCCAGTGGATTGTCCCTTTACCTCCTTTCTACCTGTCCCCAAATTCTTTCTTCTGGTCAGGGAAAATTCTCTTTCCTTTTAAGTCTCCACTTCCTTCCCTACATTGCTCCTGGGCTGTCTTCTGCTGGCTTCCCTTATATAGTAGCATTTCCCAGGCTGCTTCTTCAGAGCTCTTTTATTATCTATGCAGTGTAGGAGTTAAGAGTATTAGATTCAGAAAAAAACCTAAATTTGAATTATGATTCTGCTGACTAGTAGCTGTATGGCTTGGAGAAATTTATTTAAAATTTCAGATGCTCTATTGTCTTATGTATAAATTGAAACTGTAATATTTATTCCTTATTTAACAATAGTCTTGTAGAATTAGGTGTTTTTTGGAAAAAAGTACTTTGTACTATATTGGCAGGTAGAATAAACTCACAAAAAATGGTAGTTATTTTTTTTCCTCTCTGGATAAACACATCTTTATTCACAAGGTGTAAACTTTATGAAGGCAGATACTTGTTTTATTTCTAACACCAGAAAAATTGCATGGTATAAGATAAGCATTCACTAAATGGTTGCTGAATGAATGAATGAATGGATATCCAAAGAAAAAACTTTCAGTGAAATATCATGAGCTATTTTAGAGTCGGCCCATGCACAACAGAACAAAATGCTGACCAGTCCTGCACTATCTCCACAATAAATTGAAGATTGGACCATTGTGATTCTTGCGGTCATTGTTGGCTGATTTTCAGATGTAGATCGCTCAGCCTTTCTTCCTACTCTGTGTTAGTCTGGAAGAGCCACTGAAACCTGTTCATCATCACAGCAATACACAAGGCTCCACTGACAGAGAGGTGTAGACTACACATGAGGTGCGTTGTTGTTGTTGTTAGATGCCATCAAGTGGCTTCTGACTCTTACTGACCCTCTATACAACAGAACTAATTACTGCCTGGTACTGCACCTTTCTCACAAATATTGCTATGTTTGATACCATTGCTGCAAGTGGGTCAATCCATCTAGTCAATGGTCTCCCTCTTTTTCAACGATCCTCTACTTTACTAAGCGTGATGTCCTCCAGGGAATGGTCCCTTCTGATAACATGAACAAAGTACAATAGACGAAGTCTTGCCATGGTTGCTTCCAAAGAGCACTCTGGCTGTACTTCTTCCAAGACAGACTTTTTCATTCTTCTTGTATTCCATGGTATATTCAATATTGTTCACCAACAACATGATTTAAAGGCATCAATTCATCTTTGGCCATCCTTGTTTATTGTCCAGCTTTCACATGTATATGAGGTGATTGAAAATACCTTGGGTCAAGTGCACCTTAGTCCTCAAAATGACATCTTTGCTTTTGAAGACCTTAGTTATTTTGCAACAGAATTGCCCAGTTGCAATACGTGGTTTGATTTCTTGACTGCTAATTCCATGGGTGTTGATAGTGCATCCAAGTACTATGAAATCCTTGACCATTTCCATATTTTCTCCAATTATCATGATGTTGCTCATTGGTCCAGTTGTGAGGATTTTTGTTTTCTTTGTTAAGACGTAATCTATAGTGAAGGCTGTAGTGTTTGATATTCATCAGTAAGTGCTTCAAGTCCTCAAGCATGCAATGTTGTGTCATCTGCATATTGCAGATTATTAATGAGTCTTCTCCCAATCCTGATGCCATGTTCTTCATCATATAGTCCAGCTTCTCGGATTATGTGATCTGCATACAGATTGAATAAGTATTGTGAAAGGATGTAACCCTGACCACACTTTTCCTGATTTTAAACCATGCTTCTTGGTCTATGTATGGGTTCTGCATGAGCACCATTAACTGTTTTGGAATTACCAATCTTCACAATGTTATCCATAATTTGTTATGATCCACAAAGTTAAATGCCTTTGCATAGTCAATAAAACACAACATCTTTCTGCTATTCTCTGCTTTCAGCTAAGATCTATCTGACATCAGTAATGATATCCTTTGTTCCAAGTCCTCTTCTAAACCTGGCTTGAATTTCTGGCAGTTGCTTGTTGATGTACCGTTGCAACCATTTTTGAGTTATCTTCAGCAAAATTTTACTACACATAACGTATATTAGCAGGAAACAAACCCTAGCTCCTCACATGGAAAGTGAGAACTCTACCAACAAACCACCAATGCCCGATGAAATGCCCTAATTCAATGAAAAAGTGACTCTAAAATTTCACTGCCTATCCTGATTTCCCATCTAAACTGTAAACCAATATTTCTGAGCACTTTTTCTGTATCTCTCTGGATATCCTGTAGACATTTTAAGGTGAACGTGCATTTTTCCCAACCTATACAGCCTATCCCTGATATGGCACCATCCATTAACTGGATGCCATCCTAGTCTATCTTTCTCTCTGGCATTCCATATCTAGCTGGTTCCCAAGTACTAATTATCTTTAAGAATTTACCTCCTGCTCTTTACTTCTACTAATTCTTTGATGTGGATGGTTTTATAATTAGCTACACCTCTTTTGCCCTTTCCCTAAATGCTTTTCTAGAAAAAATTTATTGTGTTTTAGGTGAAAATTTACAGTGCAAGTTAGTTTCTAATTCACAAAGTTATACACAAATTATTTTGTGACATTGGTTGCAATCCCCACAATGTGATGGCCCTCTTCCCCACTCCCTTTCCACCTTGAGTTCTCTGTGCCCATATGTCCAGTTTTCCTGTCCCTTTCTGCCTTCCTGTCTTTGCTTTTGGGCAGATGTTACCCATTTGGTATCATAAACTTGATTGAACTAAGAAGCACGTTCCTCACATGTGTTATTTTTTGTTTTATAGGCCTATCTAATATTTGGCTGAAAGGTGGACTTCAGGAGTGGCTTCTGCACTGAGTTAGCAGGGTATCTGGGGCCATATTCTCAGGGACTCCTCCAGTCTCTGTTAGAGCCCTAAGTATAGTCTTTTTTTGAGAATTCAGATTTTTTTCTACATTTTTCTCCTGCTCTGTCTGGGACCCTCTCTTGTGATCCTTGTCAGAGCAGTTGTTGGTGGTAGCCTGGCGTCATCTAATTCTTCTGGGCTCAGGTTGGTGGAAGCGGTGGTTCACATGGTCCATTAGTCCTTTGGAGTAATATTTTTCTTGTGTCTTTGGTTTTCTTCATTCATCTTTGCTCAGAACGTGGTGGGACCAATAGATGCACCTTAGATGGCCACTCACAAGCTTTTAAAACCCCAGACTCTGCTCACCGAAGTAGGGTGTAGAACATTTTCTTTATGAACTATGTTATGCCAATTGACCTAGATGTCCGATGACACCATGGTCCCAGTAACTTGGTCTCTCAAGGTGTTTGGATATGTCTAGGAAGCTTCTATGATTTTGCGTTGGTCAAGTTGTGCTGGCTTCCCCTATATTGAGTGTTGTCTTTTCCTTCACCAAAGTTATCTAATTAGAAATTTCTCTCCTCCCCATCCCTCCCCATCCCTCCCCATCAAAGATTTTTTTTTTCTGTGTGTAAATCTTCTCTTGGGTTTTTATAATAGTGGTCTCATTTAATATTTTTCCTTTTGTGATTGACATATTTCCCTCAGCATAATGCCCTTCAGATTCATCCATGTTGTAAGCTGTTTCACAGATTTGTCATTGTTCTTTATTGTTGCGTAGTATTGCATTGTTTGTATGTATTATAATTTGTTTATCCATTCGTCTGTTGATGGGCAGTTAGGTTGTTTCCATCTTTTTGCTATTGCGAATAATGCTGCAAAAAACATGGCTGTGCATATGCCTACTCCTGTGATGGCTTTTATTTCTCTAGAATATACTCCTAAGAGTGGAATTGCTGGCATACATGGTATTTCTATTCTAGCTTTTGAAAGAGGCACCATATCGTTTTCTGTAGTGTTTGCACCATTTTACATTCCCACGAGCAGTGCATAAGAGTTCAATATCCTTGCTACCTGTCCAAAATTTGTTGTTTTTTTTTTTCTGGTTGTTTTTATTAGTGCCAGTAATGTATGGGTGAGATGGTATCTCATTGTAGTATTTTTTTTTTTTTTGCATTTCTCTAATGACCTATGATTATGAACATTTCCTTATGTGTCTGTTAGCTGCCTGAATGTTTTCTTTGGTGAAGTGTCTGTTCATATCCTTTGCCAATTTTTTAATCGGATTATTTGTCTTTTTGTTATGGAGGTGTTGAAGTATTCTACACATTTTAGAAATTAGACCCTTGTTGTAAATGTCACAGCCAAATTTTTTTTTCCAGTCTGAAGGTTCTCTTCTTTTCTCTTTGGTGAAGTCTTTTGAAGAGCATAAGTTTAATTTTTAGATGCTCCCAGTTATCTAGTTTATCTTCTGGTGTTTGCGCATTATTAATTATGGTGTATATTCTATTTATGCCATGTATTAGGGCACCTAGCATTGTACCTATTTTTTCTTCCATGATTTTTATTGTTTTAGGTTTTATATTTATGTATTTGATCCATTTTGAGTTATTTTTTTGTGTATTGTATGAGGTATGGGTCCTGTTTCTTTTTTTTATAGAACCTCCCTTTATGCAAACACCATTTGTTAACAAGACTGTCTATTCTCCATTCAATAGACTTTGGCCCTTTGTCAAATATCAGCTGCTCATAGATGGATGAATTTACCTCTGGGTTCTCGATTCTGTTCCATAGGACATGTATCTGTTGTTGTACGAGTACCAGGCTGTTTTGACTACCATGGCCGTATAATAGGTTCTGAGATTAGGTAGAGTGAGGCTTCCTACTTTGTTCTTCTTCATTAATTCTTTGCATATGTGGGGTTTTTTTTTGTCTTTCCTAATAAAGGCAATGATTTGGTTGTCCATGTCTTTAAAGAATGCAATTGGGATTTGGATTGAGGTTGCACCGTATCTGTAAATCACTTTGGAGAGTATTGACATTTTATCTCTTCCATACCAATTTAGGTTATTTACTTATTTTCTTGCCTTATTGCTGTAGCTAAGACTTCTAGTACCATGTTGAATAAGAGTGGTGATAAACCTTGTCTGGTTCCCGTACTCAATGGGAATGCTTTCAGTATCTCTCCATTTAGAATGGCGTGAGTTGGTTTTGTATAAACGCCCTTTATTATGTCGAGGACTTTCCCCTCTATTCCTATTTGGATGAGTGTTTTTATCAGAAATGGGTGTTGGACTTTATCAAATGCCTTTTCTGCATCGATTGAGATGATCATGTGATTCTTTCCTTTTGTTTATTTATGTGATGGATTATACTGTTTGATTTTCTAATGTTGAACTATTCTTGAATAACTGCTATAAATCCATTTAGTTGATTATTATTTTGTTTTGATATGCTGTTGAATTCTACAGGCTAGAATTCTCTTGATAATTTTTGCATATATGTTCATGAGGCATATTGGTCTGTAGTTTTCTTTTTTTGTGGAGTCTTTACCTGAGTTCAGTATCAGGGTTGTACTGGCTTCATAGAATGAACTCATAAGTATTACTTCTTTTTTCTGTGCTTTGAAATAATTTGAGGTGTATTGTGTGAACTTTGCTCCGAAAGTTTGGTAGAATTCCTCAATGAAGCCGTCTGGGCCAGGGCTTTTTTGTTGGTGGTGGTGGGAGTTTTTTTAAATTACCTCTTTAATCTCTTCTTTTGCTATGGGTCTCCTTAGTTTTTCTACCTCAATTTGTGTTAGTTTAGGTAAGTAGTGTGTTTCTAGAAATTTGTCCATTTCCTATAGATTTTCCAGTTTGTTGGAGTACAGTTTTTCATAGTATTCTGTTATAATCCTTTTTATTTTAGTTTTGTCTGTTGTGATAGCACCTGTCTCATTTCTTATTCATGTTATTTGCTTCCTGTCCTGTTTTTCTTTTGTCAGTTTGACCAACTGGTTTGTCTATTTTGTTCATCTTTTCCAAGAACCAACTTTTGGTCTTGTTGATTCTAGTTTTTGTTGTTGTTCCCTATTTCATTTATTTCTGCTCTAATCTTTATTATGTCCTTCCTTATGATGCCTATGTGCTTCTTTTGCACTTCTCTTTCTATTTGTTCAGAAACTCTGGTGGCGTAGTGTTTAAGAGCTATAGCTGCTAAACAAAGGGTTGGCAGTTCAAATCCACCAGGCGCTCCTTGGAAACTCTATGGGGCAGTTCTACTCTGTCCTATAGGGCCTCTATGAGTTGGAATTGACTCAACAGCAACAGGTTTTTCTATTTGTTCTAGTTGTAGGGTTAGCGTTTTATTTTGGCCCTTTATTCTTTTTTGATGTGTGTGTTAACTACTGTAATATGACCTCCAAGCACTGCTTTTTTTATGTCCCAAAGTTTTCATTTTCATTTGATTCTAGGAATTTTTTATTCTGTCCTTGATTTCTTCTATTACCCAGTAGTTTTTAAGCAAGGTGTTGTTCAGTTTCCATGTATTTGATTTTTTTCCTTGAGTTTCTGTTACTGATATCTACTTTTAATGGCATTGTGATCAGAGAAGATGCTTTGTATTATTTCAGTGTTTTGGATTTTGTTGAGGTTGTTTTGTGGTCTAAAATGTGGTCTATTTTGGAGAATGTTCCGTTTGCGTAGGAAAAAAATGTATACTTTCTGCTGTTGGGTAAAGTGTTCCGTATATGTCTACAAGGTCGAGTTGGTTGATTGTGGCATTAGGTCTTCTGTATCTTTATTCTGTTTCTTTCTAGATGCTGTATCCTTCACTGAAAGTGGTGTGTTGAAACCTCCTACTATTATTGTGGAACTGTCTATTTCTTTTCAATGCTGTTAGAGTTTGTTTTATGTATTTTGGAGCCTTGTCATTGGGTATGTACATATTTATTATGGTTATATCCTCCTGGTGTAGTGACACTTTAGTCATGATAGAGTGACCTTCCTTATGCTTTATAGTGGATTTTGCTTTAAAGTCTATTTTATGGGAGATTAATTTTGTCACTCCTGCTCTTTTTTGGGTATTGTTTGCTTGATATATTTCTTTCCCATCCTTTGAGGTTTAGTTTATTTATGTCTTTGTGTCTCAGGAGTGTATCTTGCAGACGGCATATATATGGATTGTGTTTTTTTATCCATTCTGCCACTCTGTATTTTACTGGTGCATTAGGCCGTTTACATTCAGTGTAATTATTGATAGGTATGAGTTTACTGGTGTCATTTTTTTTTAGTGGTGCTGATGGATTCTTTGTTGCTCTTAATTTTTTGTGCTGAGTTCTTTTTGTTTTTAGGTATGCTTTTCATTTCTTTCATTATTGTTGATTTTGTGTTTGATGAGTTTTTGTGTTTTTCTCCTTTTTTATTTTGATGGGTAGGTCTCTTAGCTTCCTTTGTGATTGCCTTGAAATTTCCCTTTATTTTTCTGAGTTTATACCAATCTTTTATTTCTTGATATTGACTTGACTTCCTCTTTTTTTGTCCTGACATTATAGTCTTTTACATATTGATGTCTCTGCTTCCCTATTTTCGATCTTCTAGATTTGTTGTATTTTTGAAAATTCCTACCTTGATTGGTATCTGGTTGATCTAGCCTGTGTCCTAGTCTTAGGTTGTTTTTCCTCTTGATACCCACATAATTCTCAGGCTTTCTTCATCTTTCTTTGTATTTTTTTCTATTTTTACCTCAAACAGATCGATGTCAAGGTATTTATCTTAAGTCTCTCTAATTCTCATTTCCATTTTCTCAGTTCTGCTCCTATCACTTTCTATTGAGTTATCTAATTCTGAAATTTTATCATTAATCTTTTGGATTTCTAGTTGCTGTTTTGTATGGTTTCTAGTAGCCTATTTATTTTGTTGTTTTGTTCTTGTATTGTTTTCCCGACAGACTGCAGGTATCGCAACCAATGTCACAAAATAATTTATGTATAAATTTTGAATGAGAAACTAATTTACCCTTCTAAACATGCAGTAAAACACAATAAAATTAAAGAAAAAAAAATTCATTATGGTTTTTAAGCTAAAAAAAGAATTTTTAAAATAACAAGATAAAAGCAATGTAAAATACTATTTTTTATACTTAAATGTGTATTTCCCTCTGACTAGATTGTAAGCACCCTTAACTGGATTACAAGTTACTTGAGCTTGAATCTGCATGTACAATTCTCTTTAATACGACCAAAGACTTTGCCAAGTGTTGGACACGTTGTTGTTAGTTTCTGTCTAGTCAGCCCATGACTCATTGTGATCCCATGCACAGATGGAAATCCTGCCTGGTCCTGCACCAACACCAAGATCAGTTGGGCTTGGAATGTTGTGATCCATAGTGTTTTCACTGACTGATTTTTAGAGGTAGATCACCAGGTCTTTCTTCCTAGTCTGTCTTTGTCTGGAAGCTCCACTGACACCTGTTCAGTAACATAGTAACATGCAAGCCTTCACTGACAGAGGGGTGATGGGTGCATATGAGGTGCACTGACTGGGAATTCAACCTGGGTCTCTGTATCCAAGGTAAGAATTCTACCACTGAACCGCCAACTCCACTGGGCACAGGGAGTAGTGTTAATGATGCAAATTTGAGATGAAGTGAACAAACTCGAGTTTTAGGAGTATTGGTACCTCATTCTGCCATCAAGTTGATTCTGACACATAACGACTGTATAAGACAGAGTAGAACTCCCCTAAAGCTTTCCAAGGAATGGATTCCAATTACCGACCTTTTGGTTAGCAGCTGAGCTCTTAACCACTGCACTAAGCAGTCTAGGGCCAGTCAATCTTACTCCAGTGTTTCTCATAGCTGTGAAGAACTTGGCATTTATTTATCTGTTCAACAAGTTACTTTTTGCCTCCTACTGTGGGCCTGAGGATAGTATAAAAATAAAAATCATGATTACTATATTCATTTGATAGTTCTTTTTATTTCCACAACTGATAAGTTTCAGAAAGCCCTGGGATAAGAAATTTTCCCAAAGAGATATGTTTTTTATGAAATTGTGCCTAGGTGATTTAACTTCCCAGTGACCTTTGGAATTAAAGCCCATTCTCTGACTTGTCTGTGGGGTAAGTATACTTGGCCTCAGATTGCATGCCAAATGCCTCATGATACCAAAAAAGAGAGAGAAAATGTAAGTATCAAGGGAAAAAAGGAAATGGAATGGATTAACGAAACCCAAATCAAAGCCATTGCAATCTAGTCAATTTTGACTCACAATGACCTTATACGACAGAGTATAACTGCACCACAGTGTTTCTAAGGCTGAAATCTTTACAGAAGCTGACTGTCACATCTTTCTCGCACAGAGCTGCTGGATGGTTTGAACCACCCACCTTTCATTAGCAGCCAGGTGCTTTATCACTGCACCATCAGGTCTTCTATAAAATGGATTGCCTACCTCAAAATGTTTAAAATGCTTAATTGTGTAGAGTTTTATAATCATTCATCTGAATGGGAAGAAGTAACTTTGATATGATGACTAGATTAGTTACAAGTTTTTCACCCTGGAATATCATAATTTAAAACCATCTTTGGGGGTGTCATGGTTTGAATTATGTCCCCCCAAAAATGTGCGTATTAATTTGGCTGGGCCATGATTCCCAGAATTGTGTGTTGGCCTCCATTTTGTGATTGTAATTTTATGTTAAAGAGGATTAGGGTGGGATTGTAACATCACCTTTACCCAGGTCACATCCCTGATCCAATGTAAGGGGAGTTTCTCTAGGGTGTGGCCTTCACCACCTTTTACCTTACAAGAGATAAAAGGAAAAGGAAGCAAGCAGAGAATTGGGGACCTCATACCACCAAGAAAGCAGTGCCGGAGCAGAGCATGTCCTTTGGACAGGGGTCCCTGCGCAGAGAAGCTCCTAGTCCAGGAGAACACTGAAGAGAAGAAGGCCGACAAAGAGAAAAAGCCTTCCCCTGGAGCTGACGCCCTGAATTTGGACTTTTAACCTACTTAAACTGTGAGGAAATAAACTTCTCTTTGTTAAAACCATCCACTTGTGGTATTTCTGTTATGGCAGCACTAGATGACTAAGACAGGGTTTTTTTTAAATAATAACTTTGTGTCCTTAGCCTATTAAGCACATCTTAAAACCACAGGCTACAATTTGATAGGTTGCCTTTAGATGAGCAGTATCTTCTCTACAAATATCCTGATGAACCATCTTGAGAGGTGACTACTTTCTGGGGGGGGGGGGGATGTGGCAGGCAATCTAGACATCATTGGAAATATATCTGGAGAAGCTTTCCAATAGCCTTGGAAAGGTCATCTTTCTACTAGTGCTAGTAAAGCAGAGATTTGGAGCAGAAATATTTATTTTAAAAACCTCACTTAAAAAATTCCTTCATTGTATGTTAGTTCTAAAATCTGGTCCTACACTTACCAGAGCAGTATTAACATAATTAGATTAGCACTTTTCTCTATCCTCCTTCTCCGTTCTGGCATGTACTGTAACTAATATATCCATTTTTGAGGAACATTAGATTTGCCAAAGTATTTATAAAATTTCATTAGTGTTATTCCTTATTAATTTAGTGTTATTCCTTATTAATTTAACCTGAGATGATTAAAGGATAGGCCCTTTAGATAACCTAATGACTTTTTCAAAGGGAAGGCATTAAAAACTTACCCAAAGATCAAGGTTATTGTTATTACTGTGATGTTGTTTTGTTTTTCTTCTTTCCAAACATGGGTAAATTAAGTGACTGTAAGTTAGCAACAACAAAAAAAAGAACTGATGAAGTTCAAGGTGAAGTCTTCAAGTGCTCATCAAATTCCAGGGTTGGGGCCTGCCTCCCTGTGTAGCACGTGTGATCAGTTTTCACTACCTATATCAAAATACTCATAATTATGGCAGTGAGATATTCATGACCTTTGTAGCAACTACTTGGTTTGACTAGAGATTTACTTTTTGAACCAGAGTCATAATATTAAGTATCTTATACAAAGGCCAGATAAGAAATTAATGTAAACTACATTTAATTTTTAAAGTGTTTTTTTATTTCCTCAAATAAAACATCAATAGAATTCTGGCAGATATAAAATTGCAAGAAGTGAACAATCTTCATCCATTTACTTTGAAACAAAAGTGCTCTCAAAGTATAGTGATGTGGAATTTTTTTGATGAAAAAAATCTGAAATTTCTCTACAACATACAAAGTAGGATTATTCCAGTTAAACTACCATCTTGATTCTAATTCCCCCTGTTACTAAGGCAATATATCTCTACTCCCCTTCCCAAATTCTCTCCAATCATATTACATGATTTATTCTAACAGTCAGTGTTGCCACTTGCTTGTCTCCCGTCAGCTCTCCATTCCTGGCTCTGGCTGCTCTCTGGTCATACCATTGACCTTCTAAGAGCTAACTTCAGTGGATTCTCTGCATGCTGTGTGACCTCACACTTCTGGGAGCTTTTCACCCAGTGGATTGTCCCTTTACCTCCTTTTTACCTGTCCCCAAATTCTTTCTTCTGGTTGGGGGAAATTCTCTTTCCTTTTAAGTCTCCACTTCCTTCCCTACATTGCTCCTGGGCTATCTTTTGCTGGCCTCCTTTATATAGGAGCATTTCCCAGGGTGCTTCTTCAGGGCTCTTTTATTATCTATGCAGTGTAGGAGTTAAGAGTATCAGAGTCAGAAAAAAACCTAGATTTGTATTATGATTCTGCTGACTAGTAGCTGTATGACTTGGAGAAAGTTTTTTAAAATTTCAGACAGCGCTGGTGCATCATGCCAACATGGTTCTAAAGACAGAAGACCCATGTCATCCCTCTACAGCAAAAACCTGAAAATCTAAGTAAAACTGATGTAAATGTCAATCTTGGAACCCTAAGCTTCAAACGAAGGGATAAAGAACTCAACCAAACACGGAAAAGAACAAGAAACTGACAGAGAATGAGGAGAGCTTTAGATTGAAGGTCACCTACCAGCTAACATATCATGGCTTCACCATCTTGGACCCCTCAGCCATGAAGAATGGTGGCATAGGGAGTACGGGAAGGCAACTTCAAGGAGCTCCCAGCAGGAGACAGAGAACCAGGTAACCAGGGATATATGCTTTCCCAACTCTCATCCTTCTTCCCTCTGTATGGCTTCTGCTACTTTCTGGCCGGCCACGGTTGCTCAGTCGGAGAGATGCCAGTCTCTTGCCACTTGGATTCACTCTCCCACCACCATATGACTCTTCCAGTGCCTTTTTGTTGTTGTTGTTTTGGCTTTTTGTTTCTTCTCCCTCACCTCCTTCCTTTCCTTTCTCCCATTCAGCTGATGCTGTGTGCATTTCTGCTCCTTCTTGACAGGCTGTGCTGCCATGTTGGTGGGCTCCCTGTGGACATTTGTTTGTTTGTTTTCTAGGTTTCTTGTCTCTCTCTACCTTCTTTTTCTTTCTTTTGGCTACCTAGCCACACGTGTCATCTCCGCCGCTTCTTGACAGTGCCGCCACACCAGTTGGCTCCCTTGGGGCATTTTTTCCCCTTTTTTCTTTCTCGGTTTCTTGTCTCTCTCTATCTTCCTTCCTTTTCTTTCTCCCGACCACCTAGCTGAGTGCGTCAGCTCCACTGTTTTTAATGGGTTGCAGCACACTGGTCAGCTAGGGCACTGCCTGCACTTGGCTTTCCTGTTCCACATTGCCACACTGGTGGGATTCCTCAGGGAATTTTTTTCCTCAGTTACTTGTCTCTCTCTACCTTCTTTCCTTTTCTTTCTTCCAACCACCTGGCCACGTGTGCCACCCCCAGCATTTTTTGACAGTCCATGCCACACCACTCAGCTTGGGAGCTGCCGGCACATGGCTTCCTCATTTGATGCTTCCATGCTGGAGGGCTCCCTAGGGGCATTTTTTCTTTTTTCTTGGTTTCCTGTCTCTCCTTAGTTTCCTTCCTTTCTTTTATCCTGACCACCTGGCCACACGTGCCTTTTTTTTGTTTGTTTCTTTTATCTCTCTCCCTTCCTTCCTTTCCTTTCTCCCACCCATCTAGCCACGTGTGGCACATCCACCCTTTCTTGACGGGCTGTCCCACACCACCTGGCTAGAAAGCCACCTGCACATGGCTTCCCTGGGTCCATGCCACTCCACTGGGAGGCTCCCTCAGCACCGTTTTTTTGGCTTCTGTTTCTCTTCTTTCCCACACCCACTTAGCTCCAACATCACATCCTCCCCCTTCTTTTCTGACTATTCACACCACGCACTGAGCACAACACTCCCAAGTGGCACAGGTATGGACAACCAGGCCCTGCCCTGCACAGACCCCGGCCCCACCCTGTCTGCCCCAGTAGTGCTGCAAATAACCCATCCCTGCCCCCCCCTCTGCTGGACCTGCCCTGCTGCCCCATAGCTTAGCAACTAGCCATGCCCACCTGGATAAGGCAAGAGAAGTATCATCGTGCCCAAAGATGAGCAAACAACAAAGAACGCCCAGTTAGCCAGACCAGACATAACCAAATAAAACTAAAAATTAGAATGAAACAAATCTACAATCAATAAATGAAGAAAATAATTCCTGGATGCCCTGAGACACCAGACAATATAAAAATATATTAAAAAAAAAAGTTTGGCTTCAGAAAGCTTCCAAAATATAACACCAGATGACCTTCTGGTAGAAAAAAAAAAGGCACTGGAACTATATGATAGGGAATTCAAAACTCTAATATTCAGGGTTCTCCAACAAATGAGCGAAAATGCAGACAAAAATAAGGAAAAAATAAACAAGATCATGGAAAATACAGATAAAATCATGGAAAAGACAGACAAAACAATGAAAGAATTCAAGAAACTAATACAGGAGCAAAGTGTCAAAATAAACAAACAACTAGAAATCAGACACAAACAGCAATTAGAAATCCTAAAGATAAACAAGATTTCAGAAATGGACAGTGCCATAGAAGGTTGTAGGAGCAAATCTGAAACAATGGAAGACAGGATTAGCAAAACTGAAAACAAATCCTGGATACCACTTTGAAGATAAATCAAGAAAAGAATGAAAAAAAATGAACAAACCCTAAGAACGATGTCAGACACAATCAAAACCAAAAATTTGCATGTGATCGGAGTTCCAGAATGGGAAGAAAATGGAAAACACAGAGAGGAAGGTAGAAGATTTTCTGATGGAAAATGTCCCTAATATCATGAAACATGAAAAGTTGACCATCCAAGCTCAACAAATTGCGTATAGGATAGACCTCAAAAGAAAATTACCAAGACATCATAATCACACTTGTTAAAACCAAAGACAAAGAAAGAATCCTGAGAAAAGCTTAAGAAAAACAAAAAGTCACATACAGAGGGGAAACAATAAGACTAAGCTCTGATTACTCAGCAGAAACTATGCAGACAAGAAGTCAATGAGATGACCTATACAAAACCTTGAAAAAAAAATCCCATCCAAGAATAATATATCTTGCAAAACTCTTGCTCAAATATGATGGTGAAATTAGGACATTTCCAGATAAACAGAAATTAAGAGAATATGTAAAAACCAAGCCAGACTTACAAGAATTATTAAAGGGAGTCCTTTGGTCAGAGAACAACAACATCAGACAACAGCCTGAATCTAGGACACAAGACCGCATTAGCCAGATACCAACCTAGGTAATGAACTCTCAAGGATAAAACAAAACTAAAAGACTTACAGAGAACTAGAAGAGATCAATCTGTAAACGACAACAACGTCAAAACAATAAAAGAGATAATAAATTGTGTAGGTATAGAACTCTCAAATGGAGAGGAAGTCAAGGCAATATCAAGTAATAAAAGACTGGCTCAAACCTAGGAATATAAGGGTAAATTTCAAGGTGACCACAAAGAAAGTTAACAAACCTACTCATCAAAATAAAAAAGAAAAATATAAAGTCTCAGTAAACACAAAAACTACAAAAACCAAAAAACTTTTAAAAAAATTCATAAACAAAAGGAATTCAGCACAAGAGAGTCAGAGGAACAGAGAAAATGTCAGCACCACGAAAAAAGCACTACAAAATGACAACAATAAACTCACACCTATCAAAAACTTAAATGGCTTAAATGTATCCATAAAGAGAAGACAGTGACAGAATAAATTTAAAAAAGGACCCATCAATATGCTGTCTACAAGAGACACACCTTAGAAACAAAGATATAAATATATTAAAAATCAAAGGATAGAAAAAAATACGTCGAGAAAACAGCAACCATAAAAGACATGAGTGGCAATTCTAATCTCAGATAAAATAGACTTGAAAACAAAATCTACCATAAAAGACAAAGAAAGACACTATATAATGATTAAAGGGACGATCCATCATGAAGACATAACCATAATAAACATCTACGCACCCAATGACAGGGCTCCAAAATACAGAAACTCTAACAACACTGAAAAGAGAAATTGACAGTTCCACAGTAATAGTAGGAGACTTCAACACACCACTGTCAGTAAAGGACAGAACAACTAAGAAGAAACTCAGCAAAGATACAGAAGACGTAAAGGGCACAATCAGCCAACTGGACCTCATCGACATATATAGAACACTCCACCCAACAGCAGCAAAGTACACATTCTTTCCCAATGCACATGGAACGTTTTCCAGAATAGACCACTTCTTAGGCCACAAAGAAAACCTCAATAAAATTCAAAACATTGAGATAATACAGAGTATCTTCTCTGAATACACTACCATAATAGTATAAATTAATGAAAAGAAGAGCAAGGAAAAAATCAAATAAATGGAAACTGAATAACACACTGCTTAAAAACTAATGGGTAATAGAAGACATCAAAGATGGAATAAGAAATTCCTATAATAAATCGAGAATGAAAACACATACCAAAACTTTTGGAACACAGCAAAGGCAGTGCTTAGAGGTAGATTTATAGCAATAGATGCACACATCAAAAAAGAAGGGACAAAATCAAAATATTAGCTACACAGTTCGAACAAATAGAAAGAGGACAGCAAAAGAAGCCCACAGCCACCAGAAGAAAGGAAATAATAAAGATCAGAGCAGAAATAAATGAAATAGAGAATAGAAAAACAATAGAAAGAATCAAAAAACCAAAAGATGGTTCTTTGAAAGAATCAACAAAAATGACAAACCATTGGTCAAAATGACAAAAGAAAAACAGGAGAGGATGCAAATAACTCAAACTAGAAATGAAGTGGGGTACATTACAACAAACCCAACTGAAATAAAAAGGATCATGAGTATTATGAAAAAGTATACTACAACAAATTTGAAAACCTAGAGGAAATGGACAAATTTCTAGATACACACTATCTACCTAAACTACACAAACTGAAGTTGAAAATCTGAACAGACCCATAACAAGAGAAGAGACTGAAAAGGTAATTAAAAAAAACTTCAAACAACAACAACAAAAAAGTCCTGGCCCAGATGAGTTCACTGGAGAATTCTACCAAACATTTAAAGAGCTCATACTAGCACTACTCAAACTATTTCAGAACATAGAAAAGGAAGGAATGCTTCCGAATTCATTCTATGAAGCCAGCATAACCCTGATACCAAAACCAGGCAAAGATAACACACACACACACACACAAATTACACACCAATGTCTCTCATGAATATAGATGCTAAAATTATCAACAAAATTCTAGCCAATATAATTCAACAGCATATAAAAAAAAAATACACTGCGACTAAGTATGCAAGGATGGTTCAGCATTAGAAAATCAATCAATATAATCCACCACATAAATAAAAGAGAAGAAAATCACATAATCATTTCAATCAATGCAGAAAAGGCATTCAACAAAGTCCAACACCAATTCCTGAAAAAAGCTCTTAATAAAATAGGAACCAAACGGAAATTTCTTAACATAATAAAAGGTTTCTCTACAAAACCAACGGCCAACATCACTCTTAATGAAGAGAGGTTGAAAACATTCCCTTTGAGAACAGGAACAAGACAAATATGCCTTTTATCATCACTCCTATTTAGCATTGTGCTGGAAGTCCTAGCTACAGCAAAAAGGCAAGAAAAACAAACAAAAGGCATCCAAATTGGTAAGGAAGAATTAAAACCCTCCCTATTTGTGGATGATATGATACTCTACATAGAAAAACCCAAAAGACTCTACAAGAAAACTACTGGAACTAATAGATTTCGTAGAATAGCAGAAGAAAAGATAAACATACAAAAATCATTTGGATTCCTATACACCAATAAAGAGAACTAAGAAAAGGAAATCACAAAAACAATGCCATTTATAATAGCCCCTTAAAAAATAAAATACTTAGGAACAAATCTAACCAGGGGTGTAAAAGACCTATACAAAGAAAACTACAAAACACTACTGCAAGAAACCAAAAAAGACCTACATAAATGGAAAAACATACCATGCTTATGGAGAAGTAGTCTCAACATTGTGAAAATGTCAATTCTACCCTTAAGTATGCTACAAATACAATGCAATCCCGATCCAAATACCAATAGCATTCTTTAAAGAGATGGAAAAATTAATCATTAAATTTATATGGAAAGGGAAGAGGCCCTGGATAAGTAAAGCACTACTGAAGAAGACTCACTCTACCTGACCTCAGAACATACTATACAGCTATGGTAGTCAAAACAGGCTGGTACTGATACAATGACAGACACATTAACCAATGGAATAGAATTGAGAACCCAGATATAAATCCATCCACTTACGATCACCTGATCTTTAACAAAAAACCCAAAATCCATCTAATGGGGAAAAGACAAATGGTGCTGGCAAATCTGGATGTCTATCTGCTAAAAAGAGAAAGAAACAGGACCCATACCTTACACCATACACAAAAACAAACGAATTCAAAATGGATCAAAGACCTAAATATAAAATCAAAAACTATAAAGATCACAGAAGAAAAAATAGAGTCAATGCTAGAGGCCCTAATACACGACATTAACAGGCTACAAACTATAACTAACAATACACAAACACCAGAAGATAAGCTAGATAACTGGGATATTTTAAAAATTGAACAGTTATGCTCTTCAAAAGGCCACCAAAAGAGTAAAAAGAGAACGTACAGACTGGGAAAGAATTTTTGGCTATGACAAATCCAACAAAGTTCTAATCTCTGAAACCTACAGGAAAACCCAACACCTCTACAACAAAAAGACAAATAATCCAATTAAAAAATGGACAAAAGATATGAACAGACACTTCACCAAAGAAGACATTCAGGCAGCTAACAAACATATGAGGAAATGCTCGTGATCACTAGCCATTAGAGAAATGCAAATCAAAACCACAATGAGATACCATCTCACTCCAACATTATTGGCAGGAATCAAAAAAACAGAAAATAACAAATGTTGGAGAGGCTGCAGGGAGATTGGAACTCTTATGCAGTGCTGGTGGGAATGGAAAATGGTGCAGCCATTTTGGAAAACGATACAGCACTTCCTTAAAAAGCTAGAAATAGAAGTACCATATGATCCAGTAATCCCACTCCCAGAATATCCTAGAGAAATAAGAGCTGTTACAGGAATAGACATGCACACCCATGTTCACTGCAGCATCATTTACAATAGCAAAAAGAAGGAAACAACCTAAATGCCCATCAGTGTAACTGACAGAGTTAAACCATTTCACCTCCTGAAATGTTACCAACAGAGTTAAACTGTTTCACCTCCTGAAAAGTAACCAACAGGGCTAAACTGTTCCTTCCTGAAATGTAACCAACAGGGTTAAACTGTTCCCCCTTCTGAAATGTAAGCAACAAGGTTAAACTATTCCCCTTCTTACTGTAGCCAAGTTCTCTGAGTTCCTGATAGGGCATTTCTGTGTTATAGCCCAAGGTCGTCTTCTTACTAACTCTCTGGTCAAGACAGCTTCACTACTCATCAACCGCCCACCACCCCCACATTCGGACATGAGCAATAAGCCACAAAGCTGTCCTTAGGTAAACTTCATGCATCATACCCCCCAAAAAACACATGCCCCAATCTGCCATATTGCACTCCCCAGTCCACCCCCATACATGTTAATCCCTGAAATTGCCCACCTATTCCCAGAAACTTCATGAATTATGCATAAGTTCCCTATTCCAAAACCTATAACTGCCTTAGAATCCCCAACCTTGAGGAGCTTGTTTTGAGACTTAGTCGCCAAGTTTCTTGCCTGACAGGCTGCAATAAAGTCTACTTTCTCTTTCTCAAAGGCCTGGTGTCTATCAATTAACTGGAGGGGTCACACTGGGCAGGACCCACCGTCATTGGGTTACTACAACAGATGAATGGATAAACAAACTTTTGTACATACACATAATGGAATATTATGCAACAGTAAAGAACAATGATGAATCTGCGAAACACCTCACAACATGGATAGCTTTGTGGCAGAGTGGTTAACAGCTCAGGCTGCTAATCAAAAGGTCAACAGTTTGAATCCACCAGCTGCTCCCTGGAAACCCTATGGGGCAGTTCTACTCTGTCCTATAGGGTCGCTATGAGTGGGAATCGACTCGATGGCAATGGGTTTCATTTTTTTGGTTTAACACAATCCTAAATTTTCAAAAATATGTGTGGAATACATGTATAAATGATCTTATATTGATCTATTCCATTTTTCACAAACATATGGAAAAGTCTTGGAAGGAACTTAACCAGCATGTCTCTGTGGTGTTATTAAGGGTTACGGCTATGTGGTGGAATTGTAGGTAATTTTTATTTTACTATAGTTGGCTATATATGTTTTTATTTCCTATCATAAACCTGTATTATTTTATACTGAAAAAAGTATATATTTTTACACAGAAAAATTCATCAGCTAAATTCAATAGCTACTTTCTTTGCTCTGAGAAGTATAGCAAAAGACTTTTAAATAGGACAATAAGTGTCAAATGAGTGGTACAGGTAATAAGTCTGAAAATTCAGAAGACAGAGAGCTAGCTGTTTGGGGAAAATGGACTACCTTATGAAACATAGTTGAAATCAGATTCAGAGGCCTTGAATGCTAAACTATGACAAAAGAAAGGAGGACTTTACTTTGATGCAAATAGGAGTCCTTGAAGAGATTTTTGTAACCTAATGAATGAATATCCTTTGTTCTTCTCCATTAAAGCTGGTACATTGAAAATGTACACGCATAGGTGTATTCATATCTGAATGTATGTACACTGAATGTATTCACTCTTAGGCAAGAAATAATGTATCTATAAAGAAGAAACAGGAAGAAAGAAAAAATTTCAGATGCTCTATTATGTCGGAATTGACATGATGGCAACTATTAGCTTATGTATGAATTGAAACTGTAATATTTATTTCTTATTTAACAACAGTCTTGTAGAATTAGGTTTTTTTTGAAAAAAGTACTTTGTACAGTATTGGCACGCAGAATGAACTCACAAAAACTGGTAGATTTTTTAAACTTAGTGAACATATCTATATTCACTAAGCTGTAAACTTCTTGAAGGCATGGATATTTGTTTCATTTCTAACACCAGAATAAGTGCATGGCATAAAATAAGCACTCACTAAATGGTTGCTGAATGAATGAATGGATAGCCAAAGAAAAAAACTTTCAGTGAAATGTCAGCTACTTTAGAGTCGACCCCATGCACAACTGAATGAAATGCTTACCAGTCCTGCACTATCTCCACAATCGATTGATTATTGGATTATTGTGATCCATAGGGTCATTATTGGCTAATTCTCAGATGTAGGTCACTCACACATTTTCTTCCTAGTCTATCTTAGTCTGGAAAAGCCGCTCAAAGCTGTTCACCATCACAGCAACACACAAGGATCCATTGACAGGTGTTGACTACACATCAGGTGCATTGTTTTTGTTGGTTTCTCTTTGCTGCAGTGATTTGGAAACATGCACGTGCTTATAACACAAGGTTTAGTTGGCAAAACTACTTCGCTTTTCCCATCCTGTAGTTGAAACGGAAACAGTCTGCCTTGTTTTTCCTAGAATGTGAAAGGCACATTCATTCCTGGTAACCCAAAGTTCCCATAGAAAACAACTGAAAACCTGGGGGCTTTACATACTTGAAAGGGAGAAACTTGACTTTCTTTCCCCATTCAGAGAACGTGCGAGAAGAGTGTTTTATCCAAAAAGGTAACTTAATCAACCAGAATAAGAAAACTGTATTTTGGTTTCTCTTTCATGCAGCGAATTGGGAACATGCACGTTCTCGTAACACAGTGTTTACTTAGCAAACTACACCTCTATTACCATTCTATAGTTGAACAGGAGAAACTAGCATTGTTTTCTTGTTCAGAGATTCTGTCTGTAAGGTATATTCACGAACAGGCAGCAGAGTGCTTTTGAAAACATCTAAACTCCCCATGGCTTCACGTGTTTGAAAGGGAGAAAAGTTAAATTCTTTACCCAGGTGGAGAATGCATGGGCAACATTCTTGTGCATGTAACACAGAGGGATTTTCTAACACAGTAAATTAATCCTTCTCACTTAATAAACTAGAGTGAGAGAAACTGTATTTTGGTTTCTCATTCGTGCAGTGAATTGGAAACATGCACGTGCTTACAATACAAGGTTTAGTCAGCAAAACTGCATGGCTTTTGCCGTCCTGTAGTTGAACGGGAAACAATGTATCTTCTTTTCCTCGAATGTGAACGGCACATTCATGCCCGATAGCCCAAAGTTCCCATAGAAAACATATGAACACCCCGGGGGCTTCACATACTTGAAACGGAGAAACTTGACATTCTTTTCCCATTCAGATAATGTGCGGGAAGAGTGTTTTATCAAAACAGGTAACTTAGAGTTCCGGCAAAATGGTGCTCTAGGCAGAAGCACCATGCCGTCCCTCCACAGCAAAGATCCGAAAAACTAAGCGGAACAGAGAATACAACAATCCTGAAACCCTAAAACATCAAATGAAGAGATAAAGAACTCAGCCAAGCACCAAATGGAGTAAGAAAGCTGACAGAGAATGGAGAGCGAGGAGAGATTCATGCAGAGGTCCCCTACCAGCTAACGCAGCATGGATCTGCCATCTTGGACTCCTATCAGACACCAGCAAACAGGGGGTACGAGAAAGCAGCCTCATGGAGCTTCCAGTGGGAGACAAAACAACCGGTAATTTGCGATATACGCTTTCCCACCCCCTACCCTTCTTCCCCCCGACTCGGCCTCCTCTGCTTCCCGCGGCCACAGTCTCTTGACCAGGAAACAGCGGCTGCTTGGATTCCACACACCCGAACGGGTGGCTCTCTGAGTGTCATTTGTTGGCTGCTGGTGTTGCTTTTTTTCCGCTTCTTTTTATTTCTTCCTTGCCTCTCCCCACCTCCCCCTCCTTTTGCTCGAGTACCTCGCTCCGTGCACCATCTTTGCTTCTTCCTGAGAGGCTACAGAGCTCTGGTAATTTGTGATATATGCTTTCCCACTCTCTACCCTTCTTCTCCCAAACTCGGCCCCCTCTGCTTCACACAGACACAGTCTCTGGTCCAGAAACACCTGCCCTCACTGGCTGGCTCTCTGAGTGCCATTTGTTGGCTGCTGGTGTTGCTTTTTTCTTCCTGCTTCTTTTGATTTTTTACTTGCCTCTCGCCACCTCCCCCCTCCCTTTGCTCAAGTACCTGGCTCTGTGCGCCATCTTTGCTTCTTCGTGAGGGGCTGTGGAGCTCCTTTCGAGTGTGGAGCTGCTTCCCGGTTTGGGCTGCCACGCTGGTGGGATCCTGGGACTTTTGTTCGTTTGTTTG
>NW_004443976.1:17670-20250 GCF_000243295.1 Trichechus manatus latirostris | reverse complement strand
TAGATTAACTTAATCAACTAGAATGTGAAAACTGTATTTTGGTTTCTCTTTCATGCAGTGAATTGGGAACATGCAATTTCTGGTAACACAGTGTTTACTTAGCAAAACTACATCTCTATTGCCATCCTATACTGGAATGGGAGAAACTCACATTATTTTCTCCTTCAGAGATTCTGTCTGTAAGGCACATTCTTGGCCAGGTAGCACAGTGTTCTCGATATGTTGAGAACATCTGAACCCCACATAGCTGCATGTATTTGAATGGGATAAAAAGTAAATTCTTTACCCAGGTGGAGAATGCATGGGCAACGTTCTCATGCATGTAACACAGAGAGGTTTCAAACACAATAAGTTAACCCTTCTGAGTTAATCAACCAGAATGAGAGAAACTGTATTTTGGTTTCTGTTTGCTGCAGTGAATTGGAAACATGCACATACCTACAGCACAAGGTTTAGTCAGCAAAACGAAGTTGCTTTTGCCGTCTTGTAGTTGAATGGGAAACAATCTGCCTTGTTTTATGTAGATGTGAAAGGCACATTCCTTCCCGGTAACCCAAAGTTCCGAGAGAAAACACCTGACAACCCGGGGGCTTTACATACTTGAAAGGAGAAACTTGACATTCTTTTCCCACTCAGAGAATGTATAAGAGGGGTTCTCGGTCGTGTGGAAACTGTGTTTTATCAAAACAGATAACTTAAACACCTAGATTAAGTTAATCAAGTAGAATAAGAAAACTGTATTTTGGTTTCTCTTTCATGCAGTGAATTGGGAACATACACTTTCTGGTAACACAGTATTTACTTAGCAAAACTACATCTCTATTGCCGTCCTATACTTAAATGGGAGAAGCTCGCATTGTTTTCTCCTTCAGTGATCGTCCATAAGGCACATTCTCGGCCAGGCAGCACAGAGTGTGTATTGAAAACATCTAAATCCCGCATGTCTTCATGTATTTGAAAGGCAGAATAGTTAAATTCTTTACCCTGGTAGGCAAATTATAGCAACATTCTCATGCATGTAATATGGAGAGTTTTTCAAACACAGTAAGTTAAATCCTTCTGACTTAATCGACCAGAATGAGAGGAACTGTATTTTGGTTACTCTTTCATGCAGTGAATTGGAAACATGCATGTGCTTACAACACAAGGTTTAGTCAGCGAAACGACGCTGCTTTTGCCGTCCTGTAGTTGAACGGGAAACAGTATGCCCTGTTCTTCCTAGAATGTGAAAATCACATTCATTCCTGGTAACCCAAAGTTCCCATTGAGAACATCTGACCACAAGGGGGCTTCACATACTTGAAAGGGAGAAACATGAAATTCCTGTCCCAGTCAAAGAACGTGTGGGAACAGGGTTTTATCAACACAGATAACTTCGTCAACTAGATTAAATTAGTCAACTAGAATGAAAAAACTGTATTTTGGTTTCTGTTTCATGCAGTGAATTGGGAACATGCACATTCTGGTAACAGTGTTTACTTAGCAAAACTACATCTCTGTTGCCATCCTATACTTGAAAGGAGGAAACTCACATTGTTTTCTCATTCAGAGATTCTGTCTGTAAGACACATTCGTGGCCGGGCAGCACAAAGTACATCTTAAAAACATCTAAACCTCGCATGGCTTCAAGTATTTGAATGGGAGAAAAGTTAAACTCTTTACCCACGTGGCAAATGCGTAGGCAACATTCTCGTGCATGTAACAAACACAGAGGGGTTTTCAAACATACTAAGTTCATCCTTATGACTTAACCAGAATAAGAGAAACTGTATTTTGGGTTCTCTTTCGTGCAGTGAATTGTTAACATGCACGTGCTTACAACACAAGGATTAGTCAGCAAAACTACATTGCTTTTGCCGTCCTGTAGTTGTACGGAAACAATCTGCCTTGTTCTTCAAGCACATTCATTCCTGGTAAACCAAAGTTCCCACAGAAACCATCTGAAAACCTGGGGCTTCACGTACTTGAAAGGTAGAAAGATGACATTCTTTTCCCATACAGAAAATGTATAAGAAGGGTTCTTGGTCGTGTGGGAACTGTGTTTTATCAAACACATAATACTCCATGACTTAATCAACTATAATGAGAGAAAATGCATTTTGTTTTCTCTTTCATGCAGTGAATTGGGAACAAGTTCTGGTAACACAGTGTTTACTTAGCAAAACTACATCTCAATTGCCATCCTATACTTGAAAGGGAGAAACTCGCACTATTTTCTCTTTCAGAGATTCTGTCTGTAAGGCACGTTCAGGAGCGGGCAGCACAGAACACTTCTGGAAAACATCGACCCCCCTCATGGCTTCACGTATTTGAAGGGAGAAAAGTCAAATTCTTCACCCTGGTAGAAATGTATAGGCAACATTCTTGTGCATATAAAACTGTGTGTTTTTCAAACACGATAAATTAATCCTTGTGACTTAATGAGAGAAACTGTATTTTGGTTTCTCTTTCATGCAGTGACTTGAGAAAGTGCACTTTCTGGTTTACTCAGCAAAACTACATCTCTATTGCCATCTGTCATGGTTTGAATTGTGTCCCCCCAAAAATGTGTGTAACAATTTGGCTAGGCCATGATTCCCA
>NW_004443976.1:0-9381 GCF_000243295.1 Trichechus manatus latirostris | reverse complement strand
TGGGGTGTGGTCTGCACCACCTTTTATCTCTTGTAAGAGATAAAAGGAAAAGGACGCAAGCAGAGAATGGGGGACCTCATACCATCACAAAAGCAGTTCTGGGAACAGAGCATGTCCTTTGGACCAGGGTCCTTGTGCAGAGAAGCTCCTAGTCCGGGGGAACACTGAAGAGAAGAAGGCCGACAGAGAGAAAAAGCCTTCCCCTGGAGCTGACGCTTTGAATTTGGACTTTTAGCCTACTTTAACTGTGAGGAAATAAACTTCTCTTGTTAAAATCATCCACTTGTGGTGTTTCTGTTACAGCAGCACTAGACGACCAAGACACCAACCTATACTTGAAAGGAAGAAACTCACATTGTTTTCTCCTTCAGAGATTCTGTCTGTAAGGCACATTCATGGTTGTACAGCACAGAACGCTTCTTGAAACACCTAAACCCTGCATGGCTTCACGTACTCAAATGGGAGAAAAGTTAAACTTTTTACCCAGGTGGAGAATGTATAGGCAACATTCTTGTGCATGTAACCCAGAGGGATTTTCAAACACAGTAAGCTAATCCTTCTGACTTATTCCACCAGAATGAAAGAAACTATTTTGGTTTCTCTTTTGTGCACTGAATTGGAAACATGCATGTGCTTACAACAGAAAGTTTAGGTAGCAAAACGACGTCACTTTTGCCGTCCTGTATTCGGACGGGAAACAATCTGCCTTGTTTTTCCTAGAATGTGAAAAGCACATTCATTCCCAGGTTGTCAATCGTGTTGGAACTGTGTTTTATCAAAACAGATAACTTAATCAAGTACATTAAGTTAATTGACTAGAATGAGAAAACTGTATTTTGGTTTGTGTTTCATACAGTGAATTGGGAACATGCACTTTCTGGTAACACACTGTCTTGCCATCCTATACTTGAACGGGAGAAACTCGCGTTGTTTTCTCTTTCAGAGATTCTGTAAGGTACATTCATGACCAGGCAGCAGAGAGTGCCTACTGAAAACATTTAAACATGGCATGGCTTCATGTATTTCAATGGGAGAAAAGTTAAGTTCTTTACCCTGGTATAGAATGTATAGGCAACATTTCCGTGCATGTAACACAACATGTTTTTCAAACACAGTAAGTTAATCTTACTGAGGTAATCAACCAGAATGAGAGAAACTGAATTTTGGTTTCTCTCTCATGCAGTGAATTGGAAACATGCACTTTCTGGTAACACAATTTTAACTTAGCAAAACGACATCACTATCGCCGTCCTACACCTGAACGGGAGAAACTCACATTGTTTTATGCTTTAGAGATACTGTCTGTAAGGCACATTCTCAGCTGGGCAGCACAGAGTGCCTAGTGAAAACATCTAAACCCTACTTGGCTTCATGTACTCGAATGGGAGAAAAGTTCAACTCTTTACCAAGGTGGAGCATGTATAGGCAACATTTTTGTGCATGTAAAACAGAGAGATTTTTAAACACAGTAAGTTAATGCTTCTGACTTCATCCACCCTAATGAGAGAAACAGTACTTTTGTTTCTCTTTCTTGCAGTGAATTGGAAACATACACGTGCTTGCAACACAGGGTTTAATCAGCTAAACTACATCACTATTGCTGTCCTTTACGTGAACAGGAAACAATCTGCCTTGTTCTTCCTAGAATGTGAAAGGACATTCATTCCTGGTAATGCAAAGCTCCCACAGAAAACATCTGAACACCACGGGGATTCAATACTTGAAAGGGAGAAGCTTGACATTCTTCTCCCATTCAGAGAATGTATGAGAAGTGTTCTGGATAGTGTGAGAACTGTGTTTGATGAAAACTTATAACTTAATCAGCTTTATTAAGTTAACCAGCTTGAAGGAGAAAACTGTAGTTTGGTTTCTCTTTCATGCAGTGAATTGTGAACATGCACATGCTGGTAACATAGTGTTTCCTTAGCAAAACTACATCTCTATTGCTGTTGTATACTTGAACAGGAAAACTCACATTGTTTTCTGCTTTAGAGATACTGTCTGTAAGGCACATTCTCAGCCAGGCAGCACAGAGGGCCTACTGAAAACACCTAAACCCCTCAAGGCTTCACATACTTGAATGGGAGAAAAGTGCAACTCTTTATCCAGGTGGAAAATGTATAGGCAACATTCTTGTGCCTGTAACACAGAAGGATTTTCCAACACAGTAAGTTAACCCCTCTAACTTAATCCACCCAAATGAGAGAAACTGTATTTTAGTTTTTCTTTCCTGCAGTGAATTGGAAACATACCTGTGCTTACAACACAAGGTTTAGTCAGTAAAACTACATCACTTTTTCTGTACTTTGGTTGAACGGGAAACAATCTGCCTTGTTCTTCCTAGAATTTGAAAGGCACATTAATTCCCGGTAATGCAAATTTCCATGGAATCATCTCACCCCAACAACGCTAGCATTAATCTAAACAACACAAAATAGTAAATGCTGGAGAGGTTGTGGAGAGACTGGACCACTTATACACTGTTGGTGGAAATGTAAAATGGTACAACCACTTTGGAAATTGATTTGGCACTTACTTAAAAAGCTAGAAATAGAAGTACCATACAATCCAGCAACTCTGCTCCTTGGAATATATCCTAGAGAAATAAGAGCTGTCACACGAATAGATAAATGCAGCACTGTTCACAACAGCAAAAAAATGGAAATAATCTAGATACCCATCAATTGACGAATGGATAAACAAATCATGGTATAGCCACGCAATGATAAAGAACAACTATGAAGTAGTGAAACATATTATGCAGGAGTCTGGAGGGCATTATGATGAGTGAATTTAGTCAGTCACAGAAGGACAAATATTGTATAAGACCACTATTATAAGATCTTAAGAAAAGGTTTAAACACAGAAGAAAACATACTTTGATGGTTATGAGGGTGGGGAGGGAGGATGAGGGTTATTCACTAACTAGATAGTAGACAAGAATTATCTTAGGTGAAGGGAAGGACAGCACACACTACAAGGGAAGTCAGCACAACTGGACTAAACCAAAGCTAAGAAGTTTCCTGAATACAAGCAAACACTTCGAGGGACAGAGTAGCAGGGGTGGAGGTCTGAGGACCATGCTTTCAGCAGACATCTAAGTCAATTTGCGTATAAAAGTTTATTAAGAAAATGTTCTGCATCCTACTTTGGTGAGTGGTGTCTGGGGTCTTAAAAGCTCGTTAGTGGCCATCTAAGATGCATGAATTGGTCCCAACCACCTGGAGTAAAGGAGAATGAAGAACACCAAAGATGCAAGGAAAGTCTTAGCCCAAGAGACAGAAAGGGCCACATAAACCAGAGACTTCATCAGCCTGAGACCAGAAGAACTAGATGATTCCTGGCTACCATCAATGACCAACCTGACAGGGAACAAAACAGAGAGTCCCAGATGGATCAGGAGAAAGGTGGGGTGCAGAACTCAAATTCTAGTAAAAAGACCAGACTTAACAGTCTGACTGAGACTGGAGGAACCCCAGAAAGCATGGGCCCTGACTCTCTAGCAGCCCAGAACTAAAAAATTTCTGATGCCAACTCTTCAGACAAAGATTGGATTGAACTGTGGGACATAAAATGATACTCGTGAAGAGTGTGCTGCTTATCTCAAGTAGATACATGAGACTAAACGGGAAGCTTCTGTCTGGTGGTGAGGTGAGAAGGCAGAGAGGGTTTGGAGCTGGATGATTGGACATGGGAAATCAGGGATGGAAAGGAGGAGTGTGCTGTCACAGTATACGGAGAGCAATTAGGGTCACATAACAATGTATGTATAAATTTTTGTATAAGAGATTAACTTGAAATGTAAACTTTCACTTAAACTACAACAATAAACAATAACAACAAAAAAGTTCCCATAGAAAACATCTGAATACCTGGGGGACTCAAGTACTTGAAAAGAAGCTTGACATTCTTTTCCCATTCAGAGAATGTATGAGAATATTTGTCAATCTTGTGGCAATTGTGTTTTATCAAAACCAGTAACTTAATCAACTTGATAAAGTTAACCAGCTTGAAGGAGATAACTGCATTTTAGTTTGTCTTTCATGCAGTAAATTGGGAACGTGCACATGCCGGTAACATAGTGTTTCCTTAGCAAAACTACATCTCTATTGCTGTCTTATACTTGAACCGGAGAAACTCGCATAGTTTTCTGCTTTAGAGGTACTGTCTGTAAGGCACATTCATGGCTGGGAAGCACAGAGTGCCTACTGAAAACACCTAAACCCCACATGGCTTCACGTACTCAAATGAGAGAAAAGCTTATCTCTTTACCCAGGTGGAGAATGTATAGGCAACATTTTTTGCAAGTAACACAAAGAGATTTTCAAACACAGTAAGTTAATCCTTCTGACTTATTCCAGCAGAATGAGAAAATCTGTTATTTGGTTTCTCTTTCTTTCAGTGAATGGAAAACATGCTGGAGCATACAACGCAAGGTTTAGTCAGCAAAATTACCTCACTTTTGCCATCCTTTAGTTGAACGGGAGACAATCTGTCTTGTTCTGCCTAGAATGTGAAACACATTCATTCCTGGTATAGCAAAGTTCCCTTAGAAAACATCTGAAAACCTGGGGGATTCAAGTACTTGAAAGGGAGAAACTTGACATTCTTTTCCAATTCAGAGAATTATAAGAAAGTTTACTGATCATGTGGGAACAGTGTTTTATCAAAACTGATAATCAATTGATTAAGTTAACCAACTTGAATGAGAACACTGTATTTTGCTTTCTCTTTCATGCAGTGAATTGGGAACATGCACATTCTGCTAACAGAGTGTTTACTTAGCAAAACGACATCTCTGTTGCTGCCATATACTTGAATGGCAGAAACTCCCCATTGTTTTCTGCTTTAGAGGTACTGTCTATAAGGCACATTCACGGCAGGGCAGCACAGATTGTGTACTGAAAACCCCTAAACCCCGCAAGGCTTCAAGTACTCGAATGGGAGAAAAGTTCAACTCTTTACCCAAGTGGAGAATGTATAGGCAACATTCTTATGCACGTAACACAGAGGGATTTTCAAACACAGTATGTTAATCCTTCTGACTTCATCCACCAGAGTGAGAGAAACTGTATTTTGGTTTCTCTTTCTTGCAATGAATTAGAAACATACAAGTGCTTACAACACAAGGTTCAGTCAGCAAAACTACATTGCTTTTGCAGTCCTTTAGTTGAACAAGAAACAATCTGCCTTGTTCTTCATAGAATGTGAAAGGCACATTCATTCCTGGTAAAGCAAAATTCCCATAGAAAACATCTAAAAAACTGAGGAATTCAAGTACTTGAAATAGAGAAACATGACATTCTTTTTCCATTCAGAGAATGTATGAGAAAAGTTGTGGATCCTGTGGGAACCGTGTTATATCAAAACTGATAGCTTAATCAGCTGGATTAACTTAACCAGGCAATGGCCCCAATGCTTAAAGTCCAAGACGATTCCACATGGCTCATGGAGGATTTTACTCCTGATCCTCTCAGAAGTCTGAGTGAATGTCAGCAGGCTAGGTAGGCCAGGTGAGTGTTGAGTTAGGGGGGTAAGGTTTTTTTTTTTTTTTTACCAACACCTTGGTGAGAGCCTCTGGAAGCAGTGGGCAGAGCTTCTGACAGGGCCTGGTCAAAATGACAGAGCCAATAGCAGAGACCTCGCCAGTGTGGTTAATTACCCAGGGCCCTTCTTGTTGGCCTTGAGACATAGCAGAAACTTCAGCCAGTGACCACAGGAATTCAGCACTCTCAGGGAAAATATTGGCAAGGGGGAGTCCCTAATGTTGAGAGTTTCAAGGCACTGGGTAAGCAGTCCGGATACCTCTTTTCCACTTACTTGAGGACATCAGGAGACTAAGTGTCCCCACTCAGCATCTGTTCTCTCTCTCTCTGTTCTAGGACATCTCTTAATTGTCCTCCATAGAAATATCACAATAGGGGCAGCAGAGCAGGGAGCCTAGAGCTGAAAAGGGGAACACCTCTGGGGTTGTAGGTTGCCCATGGGCATACAAGGGTAGGTAGGCCATGTGAATGGTCTGTGGGCTCTGGAGACTGATGGGGAAGCTCCCATCAGGGGCAGACCCTGGCCAGTTGGAGTTTCTGTACAGACAGAAGCCCCTCCAGCCACTGCTCACTCAGCTGGTATTTTGAAACCAGAAACCCCTTCAGGTGGAAGGGGTTGAAAATGTTCACACATACCAGCGAGAGACCTCTGCTCTGCCTGGAGATCACAATCAATCTGGTCTTCACCATTTCGTCTTCTCAGCACACACCTGGCACCCGCCCCAAACTCTGCCTGCCTAGATGAATGCCACACCCAATTAGGACCCATAGTGTGACACTCAGCCAGGGGAAGGACCAGCAAAGTCAAGTGAAATGGCCATTTGCTTTTTTGTGACCATGGACTTCTCTACAGCCTCCCGTGGCACACTGCACATGTGTGGGCTAGTAGAAGCCAGGGACAGAAATCCTGTGCCTCAGGAGGCCTGAGAAGTGTTGATGTGGGCATAGGGATGACCAGTGTCCCAAGTGCATGAGGGTGACTTGAGCCCCAGTCTAGCTGGCTATGGGGATCTATGACCTCTGGCACCATCCCTGGGCTTGAGCCTGGGCTCCTGTCAACGTGTGCACTCCAGCTACATTTTCCCTGCCATCACTATGACTTGGCCTCCACTGATTATCGAGTTCTGGAGGTGACCACTGTAGCACTGCTGGCAGTGCCACACATCTCTAGATATGGAGGCTCAGGCTGACCTTGGCTGTCTTCTTCTCCAGGCAATGGCCCCAGTGCTTAAAGTACCAGATGATTCCAGGTGGCCTGTGGAGAAATTTATTCCTGATCTGCTAAGAAGTCTGAGTGAAGATCCTCAGGCCAGGTAGGCCAGGTAGGCCAGGTGAGTGTTGGGTGGGGAGTGGCTAAGGCTGCTTTCCCGTTACCATGGAGACATTCTCCAGAAGGAGTGGGGAGAGCTTCCGACAGGGCTGGTCACAATGACTGAGCCAATAGCAGAGAGCTGGGACAGCCTGGCTGATTCCCAAGGGCCCTTCGTGTGGGCCTATGAGACTTAGCTGCCACTTCTGGCAGTGGCCACAGGAATTCAGCACACCCAGGGAAAGCTTGGCAGATGGGAGCCCCTGATGTCGAGAGTTTCAAGGCAATAGGTGAGCAGGCCGGATAACTCTTTTCCACTTATATGAGGACATCAGGATGCAAGGTATTCCCACTCAGCGTCTATTCTCTCTCTCTGTGTCGGTTCTATGACATCTTTTAATTGTCCTCCATTAAAATATCACAACAAGGACAGCAGGATAGGGGTCTTAGAGCTGAAAGAGGGAACACCTCCGGCAGTATTGGTTGCCCTTAGGCATAGAATTGTAGGTAGGCCATCTGAATGGTCTTCAGCCTCTCAAGTTGATGGGGAAGCTTCCATCAGGGGTGGACCCTGGCCGGCTAGAGTTTGTGTGCAGACAGGAGCCCCTCCAGCCACTGCTCATTCAGCTGGTACTTTGTATCCAGAAACCCCTGGAAGTGGAAGGGGCTGAAAACATTCCCACATACCCGCGAGAGGAATCTGCTTTATCTGGAGATCACAATCTGGTCTTCACCATTTCGTCTTCTCAGCACACACCTGGCACCCGCTCCTAAAGTCTGCCTACCTAGATGAATGCCACACTCAACTAGGACCCACAGTGTGACGCTCAGCCAGGAGAAGGGCTGGCAAAGTCAAGTGAAACACCCATTTGCATTTTTCTATCCTTCGGCTTCTCCACAGCCTCCCGTGGCACACTACAAATGTGTGAGCTCCTGAAAGCCAGGGCTGGAAATCCTGTGACCCTGGAGGCAAGAGAAGTGTTGATGTGGGCATAGAGACGACCAGTGTCCCATGTGCTGAAGGGATCCTTCAACCCCAGTCTGGCTGACTATGGATCTCTAGGACCCCCAGCACCGTCGCCGGGCTTGTGTATGTGCTCTCGTTGACGTGTGCACTCCAGCTACATTTCCCCTACTATCACTCTGATTCAGATTCCGCCCATTATCAAGGTCTGGGGTGACCACTGTGGCACTGTCAGCAGTGCCACAGGTGTCTAGATATGGAGGCCAGGCTGATGTCAGATGTCTTCTGCCCCAGGGAATGGCCCCAATGCTTGAAGTCCCAGATGATTCCCCGTGGCCCATGGAGGACTTTATTCCTGATCCACTCAGAAGTCTGAGTGAGGGTAGACTTGCCAGATAAAGCAGGTAGGCCAGGTGGGTGTTGGGTGGGGAGTGGCTAAGGCTTCTTTAACATCACCATGGAGACAGCCTCCGGAAGCATTTGACAGAGCTTCTGACAGGGCCTGGCACAATGACTGAGCCAATACCAGAGAGCTGACCAGCCTAGCTGATTCCCCAAGGTCCTTCTTGTGGACCTATGAGACTTAGCAGCCACTTCTGGCAGTGGCCACAGGAATTTAACACACCCAGGTAAAACCTTGGCAGAGGGGAGCCCCTGAAATGGAGAGTTTCAAGGTACTAGGTGACAGTCTGGATACTTGTTTTCCACTCACTTGAGGACATCAGGAGGCAAGGTATCCCCACTCAGCATCTATTCTCTCTCTCTTTATCAGTTCTATGACATCTCTTAAGTGTCCTCCATTGAAATATCACAACAAAGACAGCAGGAGAGGGGGCCTAGAGCTGAAAGGGGTTACACCTCTGGCGGTATTGGTTGCCCTTTGGCATAGAATAGTAGGTAGGCCATCTGAATGGTCTTCAGGCTCTGGAGCCTGATGAGGAGGCTCCCATCAGTGGCAGACTCTGGTCAGCTGGAGTTTGTGTGCAGACGGGAGCCCATCCAGCTACTACTCATTCATCTGGTACTTTGTATCCAGAAACCCCAGCAAGTGGAAGGGGCTGAAAACATTCACACTTACCCGAAAGAGGCCTCTACTCTGTCTGATGATCACAGTCAATCTGGTCTTCACTGTTTCGTCTTCACAGCACACACCTGGCAACTACCCCAAAACTCTTCCTGCCTAGATGAATGCCACATCTAACTAGGACTCACAGTGTGATGCTCATCAGGGGAAGGGCTGACAAAGTCAAGTGAAACACATATTTGCATTTTTGTAGCAGTTGACTTTTCCACAGCCTCTCATGGCACACTGCATAGGTGTAAACTCCTGGAAGCCAGGGCCACAATTCCTGTGTCTGTGGAGGCCTGAGGAGTGTTGATATGGGCACATGGACAAGAAGTGTCCCATGGGCAGGAGGGAGCCTTGGGCCTTAATTTGGGTAGCTATTAACCGATTAAGTTAACCAACTTGAATGAGAACACTGTATTTTGGTTTCTCTTTCATGTGGTGAATGCGGAACTTACACTTGCTGCTGACAAAGTTTTTACACAGCACAACTACG
>NW_004443975.1:20210604-20212048 GCF_000243295.1 Trichechus manatus latirostris | reverse complement strand
AAATTTCCTCTTTGTAACCAGGCAAACTATACGAAAGAAGAACTAAAATTAATCTGTTATAATGGTGCAGAATGTCCCAAAGAGATGGCAATGAAATCTTTAAGAGGATGCCAAAATAGCTGACATATTGGAAGAAAAAGGCACTGGACGATTTGAGCGGGGTAAATGTAAAACTTTAGAGAAAACTCAGGCACATAGTGGAAAGCACGGTTTGTGAGTACGGCATGGACGTGTGTGAGTACGTGCGTAGTGCGTGGACCAGGTAATGACGCATCTTTGTGTGACCATAAAAGAGAGAGGGAAAGCAGATGTTTTCAGCTGGTTAGAAGAATGGTGGCAGATAACAAAAACAGTCTGTTCTAGTAAAAATCTTTCTGTAGCATCAACACGGTTAGTGTCTGCTTGCTGACCAATCAGTGCCTGTTGAGCAAACTAAATGCTATTTCAAGATACTTTTATTCTTCAGGCATTATTATCTACTTGGTTGTGCTGGTTTCTCTCCTGTTTTTTTCATCCAAGCTACCCTCTACCCATCTTTGGGCTTCATGGCATTGGGATGGATGGAAGAAAAAAAAGTATTGTTCATAATAAAATCTGGTATTCGTGTTAAGCACCAGGACTCTGCTCTAGACCAGTGACAGACGAACTACCACCCTGCTGTGTGGTTTTGCAAACGAAGGGTTACTGTAACGCAGCCATCCCCATCCGCTTACATACTGTCTAGGGCCGCTTCATGCTACCAGGCCAGAGTGGAGAAGTTGTAACAGAGACCTCATGGATTGCAAAGCCAAAGATTCCTACTGCCTGGACCTTCACAGAAAAGTCTGTGGCCCCCTGCTCTAGTCTGACTCTGTGGGAGATTTAAAAAGGAAGGGAGAGTTCTTTATGCACAAGTAAACTTACAAGATCATTAAATTTGACCACTTTGGCCACAGCGAACTGGTATACAAAATTTAGTGGAAAAAAAGATTATACGAGAAAGAATGCATTAAAATAATTTTTTTACACAAGGATAAAATTTCAAAAGTAAAACTGAATTTACTCACATACCAACCTCTAGTAATGACATCCCAAACAAAAGGTGACATTATTGATACGTGCTTCAAAATGAGTCACTTTAAAAATGCAATGGTTAAAACACATGCATTCATAAATTGGCCTTTCTACTGAATTTGGTAAATGTTGAAATACAAAACAAAACAGTCTTCCCCAATCCATCAATGCCATCAGTGTCATCTGAAAGCACTGACTAAGAACGAACTCACACCTGTCCACTAAGTGTCCATCACCAGTCTGTCAGTTTGTTGTACTGTGATGGCTTGCATGTTGCTGTGATGCTGGAAGAGGTGGTATTTCAAATACCAGCAGGGCCACCCATGGTTTCAGTGGCGATTCCAGACTAAGACAGATTAGGAAGAAGAACTGGGTGATCAACCTCCGAAAA
>NW_004443975.1:20208558-20209780 GCF_000243295.1 Trichechus manatus latirostris | reverse complement strand
GGCACAGTCCCTGAGAGCTATTTCTCCTCACTTGGCTCCAAAGCTCCATATTCTTACTCTTGCTTTTATTTTTATCATTGCAGCCTATTTATTAAACTGTTAGGCCACATAGCAGACTCAGATACGGTATTTGTTTTTCAACAACCACGGGTAAAATCTAGCATCAAAGTTAAAATAAAATTTGTGTTTTAAAGCTACCTTGAGAGGACTTGTTGTTTTCTTTCTATATTTAAAAATAAAATAGGATTTTTTGGCAAAATTGTTTGCTCCCGCTCAGAGGAAAACAAATCCTAGGACACCATGGGTGTGAAGGTCAGAATGAATAGGCTTTTATTAATTAGTCTGTCTAAAGAAGTTTGCCTGCTTGCACTTTCACTACAACTACTTATAATCAGTTTTCTTTTAATGAAGTGTTGAAATGTCCCAATTTACTAAAGTTCATAAAATGATAATAATAATAAAGCTTTAAGGTCATAGATCAAAAAATATAAGATCTATGCTTTAAAGAATATTGATTTTGGGGGGGTTACATTTTTGTTTCCATACGTTGGTAATTAACTGTATTTCTGTGTCTGGAAGCATTTGCGTTCAGCCATTTTAGGGAAGGTGAAGAGGATGAGACAAAATGGAAGACAATCATTTCGTGTCCTTGAAGAGCATTATTATGAAGAAACTGTGCAGAGTTCTCATCTGCAAGATATTTGACATCAGTAATCACACTTTTCATGAAGACAAATAAAAGGGAATTGCATCTAGGTGCACACGTGAGCTCCTCTCCCCAGCGCTTTGCTACAAAGATCTCCCCAGAGGCAGTTCCTGGTTTCTGGGCAGGGTCACCAGTAAAGGCAGTGTAAAAGGCTGCAGTGATTGGCATCTGGGTACTACAATAGTCAAACCCTCCCCCAAATGATCACAGACCTGTTTTTGCTGATAGGAAAAAAAAGTGACAAGGAGAAAGAGGGTCACCTTTGGAATGCCTATCTGAGCAGTTACGTGGCTGCTCTTTCTACCAGGTTCCATGTGGATTGGTGGCATCACGTGGAAAGAACTAAATTCTTTCTGTAAATCATGTGGATGTACTCTACATTCCTGAAAAACAGAAGAATATTATTTTCTTCTGTAATGACACAATTATATTCCCTTACTGTTACATAAGAGTCCTAGTGGTGCAGTGGTTAAGCACTTGGCTGCTAACCAAAAGGTCAGCGGTTCAAACCCACCA
>NW_004443975.1:20203830-20204767 GCF_000243295.1 Trichechus manatus latirostris | reverse complement strand
TGTATCTATGCTGAAATAGTGCTTTTTAGAAATTGTAATTCGTAGAGGTAAATGCATTCCAGAATATTATAGTGCCAACACCTGATAGGCCAGAAGTAGGCTGATGCTTGGGAGACAGGTCAGGCAAGTGCAGGGTTAGATCCTGTCTTTATTTAAAACTTTGATACTTTCTTCAGCATGGATTTTTTTGTCATTGATTTTGATTTTTTAAAGTACTGCATTAAAATATTATTCGCCTTGATTTTACTGAGTTTTCTGGTGCCTCTAAGTTTTACGCACAAGGCAATTGCCTCACTCACCCACCCTATTCCTGGCCCTTATGTTTTCTGTGATATTAGTTCTTCACACATGCTTTCAACAAAACATGGCATGTTAATAATTATTACACTAAAAAGTTATACCAAGTAAATGTTAGAAATGCTTAGCTAAAAAATGTTAGTTTTTTTGTCCCAATTCTCCTTAGAGGCTTTAATAACCTGATGTGCACTGAGAATCTCCAGTATTATGCAATATTTCTCAGACTCATTTCCCCAAGGCACACTTTTTTCCAAAGAGCATTGATTAACATGCTGAGGACATCTTGGTAAACAGTGTGCTAGAGTCCTCTTAAGCTGATACTTTGATCCAATAAGGCTGCCGTTTCATTTTTCCTTTCCTTTCCTCCACTTACCCCATTTTTTCCCCAGAATACAGAAAAGATGGATATATTGATACGATCAGGCTGAACATATAAAAAGGCTTAGTTAGTATTTCTATAAATAGGTGTAGTAAAACTTCAGTGTAAGGGGATATCAACCAGATAGAAAGGCTTGGTGCCTCTTCAGGGAAGCAATGTCAAACACACTTACCGGTGAAGTCTGTGTGGACTGGCAGAGTGGAGATGGGAAATTTACAATACCCGTTCCCTGTGAAACGAACACCTCTCATCATCGCCGCC
>NW_004443975.1:20195632-20202937 GCF_000243295.1 Trichechus manatus latirostris | reverse complement strand
ATGCCCCACATAGGTTCTTTTTACCAATCAGTTACCCCCACACCCCAGCTGTTGGGCTTGTTGGCCTCTAATGGCTCCTGGCTTCCCCCCTCTCTGGAGAATCCCCTTTGGCTGAGTGGGAGCTCCCTCGCCCAGGAGATGCAGGATCCCTAGGGGAAAGCTGCAGCCAGAGACTAACACTGATCACAGAGGCAGAGCCCCTTTCTTAAAGCGGCATCAGCTCTGGAGTGCAATTCCCAGGGGAATGGAATGATTGAAATGGGGTAGTTGTGGAGACAAGACGGAGCGTGTAGTCTGAGAAGAACTGGGTGGCGTAAATTGTCACCAATGTCTTCCAGCCAGTGAGTGAAGCAAGAATGATGACCCATGATTGCCAAATCTTTCAGTTTACTTAAAAAAAAAGTCATTTTAAGTGAAATTTTCTGATTTTTAGAGTGTAACAGCTGATTTAAATTAAACAAAACAGAACAACGTTCTGATTCTGAAGGTCAAACAAATCACCTGCGTGATGAAATAAGCCTATGAGCTCATCACTTTACAAACTCTGGAGCAGGAAAAATGGCCTCTATGCAGCTTCTTGGGCCCTGCAGTAGCGCAGAGTATCCCTGCGTCTGAAGGGACCACACCACCCACAGTGATCTCAGTGTTGGGACAGTAAGTGCCCAGTGCCCTTGCACACATTGGGGCTTTGGTATACTTTGAAGTCCCAGGACACTGGTAGTTCTTTGGAAGCAGGAAAGCCCAGGAAAGACAAGGATTAAATCTTCCCTACACTTGTTGGAAAGGGGGATGAGAGTAACAACTGGGTTATTGAAAGTGAAGTTTTGTTTTGATTTTTTTTTTGCAAAATGGACTTTGTGGTCTCAGTGCCTCTTAAACAAAGCAATGTCAAACACACTTAATCAGTAAAGTCTAAACTTCATACCCACTCTAAGTGCGTGTGAGGAAAAAGGAAGGCAGAAGAAGAATTGATGCGTTTGAACTGTGATGTTGGCAAAGAATATTGACTATACCGTGGACTGCCAAAAGAACGAATAAATCGATCTGAGAATGTATCTTAGAAGCGAGGAGGGTGAGACTACTTCCTGCTTACTTTGGACACGTCGTTGGGAAAGATCAATTGCTAGAAAAGGACATCATGTTTAGGGAAGCAGAGGGGGCCAATGAAAATGAGGAAAACCCTCAAGGAGATAGACCGACACAATAGCCACAATGGACTCAGACGCCAACGATTATGCATATAACGCAGGACCAGGCAATGCTTGGTTCTGCTATACACAAGGTCACCATGAGTCCAAGCCAAGAGCAACTAACAAGTGTGTGTGTATGTCAGCTGGATTTGAGATTTGAAAGCTAAGGAAGGAAAAAATCTCATAATCGTCAAGCCTATTTATTAAGGGCCCAAACTAAGGCTTTGGACTTTTGATCTACATTTTGTCAACACAGACTTACACAAACACATTGTCATTGCCTGTTTCTATAAATATAAATTAAAATGATATAAATACAAGAAATGATAGCCTTTGACTATGGAAGGTAATTCACTTTAAAATAGCACAGAACAACTGCAATTTATTACTTTCTAGATATTTTGGCCCGCTTTCCAAAGAGAAACAATTACTTGTGATTCTATTTAACTTTTAGTAAAGAAGAGAAGGCATTCAGCAAAAAGTTCATGAACTTAGTAAGATAATTAATAATTCTCTTCTTCTGCCACTTCAATCCATGTGATATTTTTACATACCCATATATATATAGATGTATATATGAATCTTTAAATTATATGCATCATTTCCCTCAGTATTTCTTGCCAAAAATTTGTTAAATATGGGTTCTCAAAGATTTCACTTTAAAGACTATGATGCCTCTACAAAATAACCCCAAACAAAATAAAACGCTAAGCCATCCAGAAATTTCTTCTCCCACTAAGCTTTTCTTGAGAGTTTGGAATTCCAGGCTTTTTACAACAAATTCAGCAGGCCATTCTTGGCTGTGAGCTGAATTGTGGAAGGATTATTATCAAAGATTATTTAACCCTCAGCTCAGGGAAACAATGAAGGACCAATTACGTAATCTTTTATTGTCTGAAAGTTGCTACTTAGAAACACAAAAGAGAAATGTTGAGCTTATGTGTTATGGTTTCTATGTTCTATTTAAGATTGCCTAGTGTTCTGGAAAACAGGGACCTGGGCTTTAGTTTGAAAAACACCATCTAGCCCAGAGATAGCCAACAGAATTTTCTGTGATGATGGTTCTAGATCCTCACCATTTAATACAGTAGTCACTAGCCTCATAGTGCTATTGAGCATTTGAAATGTGTCTTGTGAGAGTAAGGAATGAAATATTCAATTTAATTTACTTTGATTTAAATTCAAATAGCCATGCATGGTTCATGGCTACCTTATTCGATAGCACAGATATGGATAAACAGAAAATCACAAATTATACATATTTGGTGTGTTGAAAATAGGATTGCCATGCTAACTAAATATTTAGAGGCAGTATGAATAAGTCTCCTGTACTTCTTAATAACTGAAGAATTTCACTATTTTTTAAAACCAGCCTCTTCCTCAAAGTCCAGTTTGTTTGGAGTTTGGTATACCCCCACTTTCCTCCAAGTACCCAGCCAAATGGGGACAATGATGAAGCTCTGTACCATCCCAGTATTCAGTTCTCTCCCCATTGATGGCATAATCCAAGATCGCTTCTTAATCAGAGCTACAAACTCAAGAGTCAGACAAATAAAATGAAAGGAATTGTAACAGCTTGCTTTTGTTTTTGTTTTTTTTAAATACATCCTAAAAGTGGGTACAGGAGTACAGTTTGTCCCGGGGTGGCACAAACAGTGAAGCACTTGAGTACTGACCGAAAGATTGTCAGTTTGAACTCAGCCAGAGGCACTTGGAAGAAAGGCCTGGTGTTTGCTGCTGAAAGTTCACAGACTTGAAAACCCTATGGAGCACATTTCTAGTCTATATACGTGGGGTCACTATGAGTTGGATCTACTCGACAACAACTGGTTAAAAGTGGGTGCACACCATTATTTATTTATTTCGGCAAAATGATTACAATCAATAAGGGCACTTTAGCGTGAGAGTCCACTCGAGTTAGTGGTGACTGTCTGGACTCTAATGAGCAGTAGGGCACTGATTTTAGAGTCACAGGGGAATTATTGCACCAAACAGACTATTCTTAGGAAGGCGACTCCAGAGAATGAGTGGGAATAGAGTATATTATTTATTCTCTTGCTAAAAAAAAAGACAAGAAGGAAGAGAAGAAGGGAGGGAGGGAGGAAAGAAAGAGAGAGAGAAGAAGGAAGGAAGGAAGGACAAAGACAATTAGCTGGTGTGTGGTAGAGTTTCATGTTATGGACTCAACCCAGCCTCTTTCAAACAGTGAGCACCCTGCAGAGCCATTACCTCCAGCATTCCTCTAAAACCAGAAGGGGGAATTAAGTGAGGTTGTCAATCAATTAAAATAGACTGGTCACCAGTAAAATGAGAAGAAAAATCATAGGCACTCCTGAAGTGTTACACACACAGAGACACACACAGTCACTGAGAGGGGTAATGAGGAATTATGTCAGACTATTGAAGTGAGTGATTATAGGCACAAGCAAATACGATGTCTAAAATTTCATTAATTACAAAAGAGTAAATTAAGAGACTACATAAAATCACGGAAAGTACTATCCACTTTTGGAGATATTTCACTGTTTAATTTCTAACTCTACACAGTTTAAGAAAATCACTGAACTTATATTTGCCTCAGTTTTCCCAGCTACGAAATGAGTATAAAGTGTTAGTGAAATGCTTGACAGCTGCTTTTTCCAGCCATGTCGGTAACTGCTTTAGGTTTTGTCGTCATTGTTTGCTGCTGTCCAGTTGGCTCTGACTCATGGAGACCTTATGTATAATAGAACAAAACGTTGCCTGGTCCTGCACCATCTTCATGAGCTTTGTATGTTTGAGAGCCTTCTAACCTGAAGGGCTCATCTTCCAGAACTATATGGGACAATATAGGTTTTCATTGGCTAATTTTTGGAAATAGATCACCAGGCCTTTCTTCCAACTATGTCCTAGTCTGGAAGCTCCACTGAAACTGGTCTACATGGGTAACCCTGCTGTTATTTGAAATACTAGGGCAAAGCTTCCAGTATCATAATAACACACAAGCCACCACATTACAACAAACTCACAGATATGTAGTGGCTTTAGGTTTTACAAAACAAATTTCTACAAAAATACAAGCCCTATTATTACTGGCCGATAATACATCTTTCAAATTACATACTGAAAAAAGATACAATTCACCTACATTTAAAATCTATCCATATTTACTTTAAAAATCCTCTTGTAAAGGTAAAACATGAGGTGGATCTTCAATATCCATCTTTTCAGAGAATTACAACATAAAAAGTCTGTTTTCACTCAGAATAAAATCACAATATTCTTGGTTTTTTGGAATATTACTGTAATCCAATTTTAAGCCTATATCTTCCATTTATAAGAATTATGTAAAAAACTCTGATAATATACACTCCTCTTTGTGCAGAATTTATGACTTCATAATCTGATTAATAGTATATCATAATGCATACATTTACTCTTGCAAAATTTATGTAGTATAGCTTTTTGAGCATCATAGAATAAGAACTGGGGACTAAACGAGCAGAAGCACTTGCTGACGCACAGGTCTTTAAAATCACAACCTCTTCATCTGTTTTCAAAGAGGTGTTTATGGTCTATGAAGACTACATGGCTGTGTTAGTATCTTAAATATCACCACCTGTCTATGTTGAAAAAAGAAATCCAGGAATGAACAGTGTTTCCATGTTTCAGGGGTATGTGGAGAGGAGACTAACAAAAGACGTGCTCGTCAGTAGAAAATTATTGTGACTTTTTCTCAGCAATGCAAACTGTCAAAGGAAATGCAAAGTGCCCAACACTGCTGGATCGAACTCCTGCAAAAGGGCAATGGGAATAGGGCACAGGAAGGAAGCACCGCCGCAACTGCTCACCAGTCAGCCTCCAGAAGAGAAAGGATTCTCCACACAGACTCTCAGAGATCACCCAACATTGCTGTGATGATTCACGTCACGTGTGAACTTGGCTAGGCGACGATCCTCAGTGGTGTGGCAGGCACTGAACTGGTTGCTCTTCCATAATGTAATATAATACAATCACTTTCCATGATGTGATCTGATGCCATCGGCCAATCTTCTCAGCCAGTCTTTCTCGCTCTCTTTACCATGTTTTTTTTTTTTTTTCCCCAGTTAGAGAATAGATCATGGTTTAAAATCAGGAAAGGCGTGTAACAGGGTTGTATCTTTTCACTATACTTATTCAATTTGTATGCTCAGCAAATAATTCGAGAAGTTGGACTATATGAAGAAGAAGGTGGCATCAGGATTGGGTGAAGGCTCATCAACAACCTGCATTATGCAGATGACACATCTTGCTTGCTGCAAGTGAAGAGGACTTGAAGCACTTACTGATGAAGATTAAAGACTACAGCCTTCAGTATGCATTACATCTCAACATAAAGAAAACAAAAATCCTCACAACTGGACCAATAAGCAACACCATGAAAAACAGAGAAAAGACTGAAGTTGTAAAGGATTTCATTTTACTTGGATCCACAATCGTCGCCTATGAAAGCAGTAAAGAAAATAAACAACATATTGCTTTGGGCAAATCTGTGGCAAAGACCTCTTTAAAGTGTTAAAAAGCAAAGATGTAACTTTAAGGACTAAGGTGTGCCTGACCCAAGCCATAGTATTTTCAACTGCCTCATACAAATGCAAAAGCTGGACAATGAATAAGGAAAACTGAAGAAGAAATGATACCTTTGAATTATGGTGTTGACTAAGAATATTGAATATACCATGGACTGCCAGAAAAATAAACAATCTGTCTTTGAAGAAGTACAGCCAGAATGCTCCTTAGAAGGAAGGACAGTGAGACTTCAACTCATATACTTTGGACATGTTTTGTGGGAGGGACAAGTCCCCAGAGAAGGACTTCGTGCTTGATAAAATGGAGGGTCCGTGAAAAAGAGGAAGACCCTAAATGAGATGGACTGACACATGGGCTGCAACAATGGGCTCAAACACAGCGATTGTGAGGACAGCAAAGGACTGGGCAGTGTTTTGTTCTGTTGTACATGGCATCGCTGTGAGTCAGAACAGACTCAAGGGCACCTAGCAAGCAAAGAGAATAGACTGTTAAAAAGCAACCGTCTTAGTCTGGGTTCTCTAGAGGTGCAGACAGTGATATATTTTGCTCCTTGGGGGCCCCAGAGTAAGTCAGTTGCCTTTTAACCATCTGTTCTCTAACTGGGGGAAAACAAAACAGCAGATTTTCTCACTGTCTTCTGTGTTTGCTAATCCCCTTCAGAAGTGGAAGTGTCTAGTGGAAACTGATCTGGAATGGAGAGAATTGAGTTGTAGACTGGCTTTTTAAGTCCCTCATTATGGAACGTTGGTCAATCCGTTATCTGGTCTCCGTGTTTCTCAGTTACCTCTTTTGTTAAAGACGTGACAGACACAAGTGTGTCTAAGACCCCTTCCAGTCTTAAAATTCTGTGACTGAACATTTTAAAGCAGTGCTTCTTAATTCGTGAACCATGATGAGGTACTGGATGTAATGATCCTCTCAGCCCTCCAGGAAGTCAGCCAGAGCCCCTCTGGCTTATTCCCTTCAGCTTTGAGTCACCTTTGCCCGGCATGGCATTTAAATATTATGATTTTCCCAAGTGTCCTACGACACAAGAGAAGCCAGAAAGCACTGCTTTTAGACAACTTAGAGGAATCACCTCGTTGGTGAACAAGCACTAACGTAACCAGCTCTCAGTCTGGTGGTCATCAGTAATTTGCACATAATTGGCATCCTACATGAGAAGAAAGAAGAGCATCCATTATTTCTGAGCTGCATATCTAGAAGCAATGATGGCAGCAACCACCATTCCCTAAAGTCCACCATTAACAAAAGGTAGTTGCTTGGACTGTAATTAGGGCATTCTTGCTACCCAAACTTGAAGCTTTTATGGGGCTTATGCAATTAACTACTTAAATGCATCGTAACACTTGCTTCTCTGACAGCAAAGTATTGATTTTTTAATCATTTTCAAGTCTCCTCCAGCACAAATAACTGTACTACAGTTACAGTTAATGCACTGTGTACATGCATTAAATGCTGGCGTGACACAATTTATTATTTTGTGATACACAGAATTGAAGTCTGGCTTCTCAGAAAGCAGCATCCCTGATCTCACGTCAGTATTAACACTACCATTGTCCTTGAC
>NW_004443975.1:20193670-20195532 GCF_000243295.1 Trichechus manatus latirostris | reverse complement strand
GAGGGGGACTGAATATAAATCTTTTCTATATGTCAGTGGGAGGAGGGATTAAAAGTAGTCTAACATAGAAGATACAGTCTGTTTTCTCCTACAGGTGTCACTGTGGGATGTACAGCAATTTTGTTGGGATGGATTTTTCCTGTTTAGCTTCTTTTCTTGCACTTCTTCAGGGCACGTCTGTCAAAATACTCTGCATACTTCAGGCTCTCTGCTTCAGTTACTTTTTAGATATTTTAACTGTTTTGTTTTAATACCTTAATATATGATACATATTTAATACATTGTAAAGCTGTAACAGTATTTTCCAAAGTATAATTTCTGCATGCCATTTCTGCACGTCAAAAAAGCCAATCGCGTTCCCATCGCGTTCCTGCTGAAGTCCCATAGCTAAAGACAGATCTGGAGCCAGAGGTCATTACGTTCTTCACAATCGAGCCTGCTTTTCCTTGGGTGCAGCCATGCACACCACATTAAAGCTGGTGAGTAAAAAGCAGTTAATTTTGTTTTGTTAGAAATAATATCATTTTAGTTTTAGAATTGAAGACAGATGCCAGCATTTCACTCTGAACAGATGGTAATTCCATCTAATAGTGCATCTCCGTATTAGGAAGGTCTGTTGTGTATACAAACAGTAATAAACACTAGGTAAGGATCAAAATAAATTTTAATTGCTGACATTAAATTCTGGCAGCCACAGTTCTAAGGCTGCAATATTCCTTCTTCAAGCCTGTCAGATTTACTAATGCTGCAAAAGCTTTTCCAAAAGCTGCCAGATCCCAGTTCCAATAAAAACATGTTTGCACACTATTGGTTGCCGGCCCTCACCAGGATACCTGTCTTCACACACTGAAATTCTTCTTAAAAAATTACATGGAATTGTCGATACTAACTAGGTGATGGTTTACTAGTGTTTTCTTTGGAATGCTTGTGAAGGGTTCAACATTTAATTAAGAGTTTTAGTATAAAATGTTATAACTGATTTTTACATTAGGGGTCAAGGTATTATCATAGCCACACTTTTACTCCGCTAAGTAAGGATTTTCTGTTTAATTCATTTTACTCTATTTGTAAATCTGAACATTCCTGAGCTTCTCTTGAAATCGACGTCTTTCCTTTCATTCTGTTTGCTTTGCCCAAGTCTGAAGGATTTCCCTGACACCCACAGCTATCATTGGCTGTGCTTTTCTATATGATTTGCCATGGCATCAAATGTGCCAGCAAGAACTGATTTAGTTCTTATAATGCTCCAGGATCTAGTGTGACAAACAGTGGCCACTATTTATTTTGGGATTCTGCCATGTTAAAAAAAAAAAATTCATAGAGGAAAAAAAAAAAAAAACAGCTTGGCATTCAAGAGACTGTTCAATAACAAACACGGTTTGCAATCATATTTCTTTAAAAAATGGATGTATTTTTTTTTTAAATCATGAAAAATATATTGCTTCCACCATATGGGACAACCAACGACTCACCAACCGATTTAAGATGCAGCATATTGAGCTGACCATATGTTACAGTGCTGTGGAATGGCTGAGTGATTCATGCCTGTCACATTCTAGTATATCAATTAAAGCTCCTTGAAGTCTGCATGATTTGTGTCTCTGTTATTAAACCCTGCTAATTCATCCCACTTACACATCTGTTATAAATCTCTAGGAGTGCTGCATGATTCATGGCAATCTGTGAGCATGCCACAGCAAATTCTTCTCCTTGTAATTAACAGTAAATTGTTTTACTGCCATGCAATGAATTTTTCAGTTATATTGCAAATGAACTCCTAAATGTACGGTTCTTTCCGAAGAACTGACTTATATCATTAGGCAATTAAAAAGTATTGCTTTGAACCAAAAGCTTTTAATCAA
>NW_004443975.1:20191841-20193013 GCF_000243295.1 Trichechus manatus latirostris | reverse complement strand
GACTATATATACAAGACTGTTGTAATTAAAATTATAAATTAACATATTAAGAGTGCTTGTTTAATCACTCTGGGTCCTATTCACAATGAAAAGACTTATGTACATGCATGCAAAACAATGTGTGTTTTCAACCCAGCAGCAAACAGCTTATATATTTTACTTTGGATTCAGAAAGAAAATTTAATGCATCACTAATTACTTGTTTAATGGGAGATGCGCAGTTCTAAGCTTGGAGTGTGGAGGTCAGTTTATGACAGGCAGAGAAAATTATCACATTGTTGCTGCAGGGATGGATTTCCGAAAGGAATTTATATCAAGAAAGGTTTAAACAGGACTTCATTCACAAATGGTGGAAATGTACAGATTTCCTAGATTAAAAGGGTAATCTTAAAGGAAAGTATATCAAGGATGCTAAAGAGCCCCAGTCTATCAGCTCATGACTCTCGTGCACCCAGAAGCCACTCCAAAGCTACCAGTGACACTGCTTGAGGACTTGGCAAGGGAGAGGGTCACGGCTTCTCCTGGGAGGGAGAATCACCCCCTCAGTGTGGTTCTCAGACTCAGTCATGTGCACCAAAACCAAAGGAGCAGGAATACGATCTTCTAGATGAAAAGTCACCGCTTATCATCATGTATTTAATTGAAAGAACATTTCATCAAAAGACAGACAATTATAATTTTCAAACATTTTAATGAAATCTAGCTAGATAAATCTTTACAAGTATCTTTTTAATTTTTGCTACTGAGATTTAAGTAGGAAACGCATGTTTTCATGATTCAGTGCTCCTAAAAGGCTAAATACAACTTCTAATTTTTGATGCTCTTTTTAAGAAATTTTAAATGGTCACTCGCCTGCTTTTGATCTCTGATCATGAACTCAAATCACTACATTAGACTTAAGAGTTAAATTTCCCACAGATCCATTGGAGTAATATATACCCTCCAAATGCAGTTTTATTACTAGAAGAAACAGAGCAGAGAGAATCATAAAGCTGCAAATCCACTTTTATCTCTTTTCCATACCTCTTGACCACTCAAAAGGAGTACCCTTCCCATTGTTTATTTCTAGGATTTAATGCCTGTGAGTTCCACCCAGATGTTTAACCTTAGGGAACTTCCTGGGGTGGGGGGGATTTATTCATCTACTGAGAATAAAGGAGGCAAGAGGGATA
>NW_004443975.1:20189080-20191357 GCF_000243295.1 Trichechus manatus latirostris | reverse complement strand
TGTTCCAGCTTCTTCCCTGACCATGCTAACTAAAGGGAGCCCCAGAGGGTCACCACAGTGACCCCATAGTCCATTCACTTCTCATTTCTCCTTCTTTCCTTATAGCATCTAACACTAGAAACAAAATTCTAGAAAATTCTAGAAATTCTCTCTCCTTTGACTTTCCGATATTTCTCCAAGTTCATCCCCTAACTCTGACCAGTTCCCGTCTCCTTTATCCCTCTCTTCTGTCCTCTGAAAACGTAAACATGCTCTCACATATTCTCATGAAACTTCAATTTTGTATATTCTCAGCCTTCACTAATTTATCATCAACCATAGTTTTACTCCCATTTATATGAAGATGATTTCAAAATCTAAATCATTCTTAAGCTCCAGATGTACAATTCCAGCTGCTAGCTGGGTATAAGCACCATGAATGTGTTTCTATAAAATGGTCAAACCTAAACTCATGGGTTTATTTCTCCCATATGTTCTTTCTTCATCTTTCCCATTTTATTTAACTTTAGCCCTCCTAAAATTTATTTTCACAATAAAATCCTCAGTTTCAGTTGTTACATTTATGCTATAACAATATTACAATGTTACAAAACCAAAGTTATAGGGTAAACTTCCTAAATTTCAAACCCTTGCTGTCTGGCTTATCTTATTTTCCCCTAAATATGCAAATGAACCCTTACTTTAAAGAATCAATTAACTTACACATATCATGGCTTTAGATAATATGAGAAGTTTCCACTTTCTATTTTTCAATGATAAAAATGTAGAGAATTGACTCAGAAGCACAATTTAGTTTTTCCTCCCAACCCTTCTTGTGGGTAAAACCCAAAAAACCCATTGTCTATAGGACAGGGCAGACCTGCCCCATAGGGTTTCCAAGGAGTGGGTGGTGGATTTGAACTGCCAACCTTTTGGTTAGTAGCCAAGCTCTTAACCACGACCTTAAATCCCCTTCTGAGTAACTAAGATGAGAGCAGCAAAGCATTCCCGTTCACTGTTTTCTATGCACCCGAAGCTCTTTACTGCAACCAGTAAGGATAATACTGGCACTAATGTTAAGTTTTTATTGGTGCACAGAGCAGGGAGGACACTGCTCTGTAGACATTTCTCCTACTTTTCTCTTTCCTCCTGTAGGATCCACCTAGACTCCTAAGGACAGGCAGGTCTCCTTTCAGTTGCTTTCACTTGCTTGTGTCTATGAAAAGGCAGACTGCATCTCATTTAGAAGAGGACCTTTGCCCCTAAGTGTGTTAGAAGACACAGCAGATGAGGTGCAGATGGAAGCAGCGTAGTACGCAGCCTAAATGTAGTATAGAAGACTTGGCTGGAAGTGATGTCATGAGAAAGATAAGTTAGACTAAGGACAGACCCAAGGGAGTAAAATAAGAATGCTGAGTAGAAGCCGGAGGGAGATAGATTTTGGATCAATACAAGAAATCACTTTTTAAAATAAATCACTTTTTACAAGATGGTATGGAGCCCATGGGTGGTGCAAACAGTTAACGAGCTCAGCTGCTAGCCAAAAGATTGGAAGTTCAAGGCCACACAGAGGCTCCTTGGAAGAAAGGCTTATGGATCTACCTCTCAAAATCAGCCATTGAAGACCCCATGGAGCACAGTCCTTCTCTGACACACATGGGGTTGCCATGAGTTGGAATCATCTCGATGACAACTGGTGCTAGTAAAGATGGTATGGATTTGCCTGGGAACTATTATTTCCCCCACAACTAAAAGTATCAAGCATAGGTTGGACAAATAACTACTGGAAATGTTACAAAGAATATTTGATGAGCTTTCAATGTTTTTCAGCCCTGAGAGGCCATGATTCTAGTTCTGCTCAGTCACATGGTTGGAGTTCCCCTATCCTCTGCTATACCTCTGTCCAATGTTTGTCTTGTGTCAATTCTTTGTTTTCACTTTCTCCAGCCTGCAAGGCTGATTCCTCTTTTAATTTTTGTTCACTAGTCCCAAACCCTATCATTTTTCCTGAAAGAAACACTGAGTCCTTCTCTGTTATCCATAGTCAGTGACCCTCTAATAATATTCAAAAATAAATAAGTAAGTAGACAGTATTATAGGAAAATAGTGCTTTACACAAGCTAGGCATTCCATAATAGATACACACATCTGATATATATATATCATACAGCTAATGAAACATGTAATTTTTTTTGGAATTTGGAGTCTTCATTAATGGAAAGTTGAAGAAATAAAATTAACTGGACAAGATAATTTGAGCCAAACAAGTTTTCAAGAACTTAAAAAAAAAAAAAAAAA
>NW_004443975.1:20185676-20188980 GCF_000243295.1 Trichechus manatus latirostris | reverse complement strand
AAAAAAAAAAAAAAAAAAGTCCCTATAGAATTGGGCCAGTGAAGACATTCAGGAAGAGGTCTAGAGAATATTTTTATGGCTGATCAATATCTGTAATCCATCTAGGAGTCTTTTAACTTCCTTACGTCTAAACTTTTTCTTAAGGAGCACCAGGACATTCAGCCTTGTTGGACTGCCAACGGAAAAGCTTTGATGTGAAAACATACTAGATGTTAAGTAGTTGGGTTACACAAGCACTACAAGTACATGTGATCAGGTTTTTATAGAGCTAGTATTTTTCTGAGTGAAGCAAGCAAGAACCTAGCAACCTATTCACAAGACCATACTTGGTAACAAGTCTTTTATTTAAATGTTATAAACGTACTAGCTTATTATTAATACCAAATAAACTAATAAGTAAGTAACTGCCTATCTAATAAAGACAAAACAAACCACCAAGGTAACCCACTAATTCCTAGATGTCTGCCTTTAGGCCCATGGGGCAGGAATGGGTAGACGTAATCCCACAGAAAAGGTTGGTAATGAGAGAAGACGTATCCCAATGTCCTCATAAGAAGCCTCCTAAACACTCAGAATACGTGTCCAGGACCAGGGTGGTGGCTGAGCCCTGCAGCCACTCTGCTTCTCATTAAAGTTCTTCTTACAACACAGCTCTAACTCATGGCTCCTTGGCTCCTCTTAAACTGAGTTCTTTCTATTAAAAAATGTCAAAGTAGGTGGTAATCGGGGTGAGTGAGGGAGCAGGAAAAAGCAAAAAGACAAAGATTAAGTCTAAAGTACAGAAGGTGGGAGCTTTATCGGTGTTTGTTTATAGATACGCAATGTATTTTTCATGTCCATTGAAACTTGCTTACCTGCTGCTAAAGTCTTGCCTGCTCCAGGAGCGCTGGTCACACAACCCACTGAATTGCAGACAGAAATGGTAAAGTTGTATATTCTGTAAGGTTTCAGTCCTTTTACAACATAAGACAGTTCTTGGGATTGAGCAGTGTATAGTACCTTCAAGGCAAAAGAAAACAAAATCAGGTAATACATAATAAGTATAAAAAATAGACCTTGGCAGTCAAAGCTCCATGAATTTGGACAGTGGGAATTATTGCCAACTACTGTTAGGAAAAGGAATTTTTTTTTTTTCACCCTGAGACTCTCAACAAGCCAGGATTTAATTGATAATTGTACAATCACACTGTTTTATGAGGTAATAATCCAGTTCCTGAGTGGATAAATGAGGAAACCAAGTTATTGCCTCATAAAGCAGCGTGGTGGTATGGTTATTGTCACCAATGGTAGAGATAAAAGATGGTGCCATTGTCATTGTTATCGTGAAAAATCCAAACAAGACCATGGGGCTTGGCCAAAAGGAAGCCAGGGCTGTAATGCCCACATGCCAGTTGATGGAGCTAGTACAGAAAGATGTCTCCATGGTAAACAGATCCTATCCGTTTCTTTAAAAAAAAAGCTACAGAAGAATAAAAAAAAGAGAGAAAGAAAGAAACGTATTACTGAGCATCCATATGAGGTCAATTCTTAATTATCTTTCTTATAAAATAAGCATACACAAATTAGATCAAACGGTTGCTTTTTTTTTAAATATTGTCTTTATTACACAACATCAAGTGACAACAGCAGATTTGAGCAAAGGAGAATGAGAGGAACTCCGTAGTTCATAAACAAGCAATCAAGAAAGCAACACTGGGAGGTGGTCCCGTCATCATAACTAGCATTGATCAAAAGCAACCATATACAGCTGCTTCGGCTGCGGATGCAAAGGCCACTGCAGGAACTCAGAAAAAGGAAAAAAAAAAAAAAAAGTGCCATGAAAATGGAGTGCGTGTACAAAAACTATATTTTTTCGGAATACTTATACACATTTATGTCAAATAATCTTCCATAAATATAAATACAGGTAACTGTAAAGGTTACTAACATTTAGAGTAATTTTCTTGATAGCTTCCCTTTAGGAGTACAATAAAATTCTTCTGGAATGTTTGCCTGGGTATTGACTTTAAAATTTCATAACCTACGTGAGTAGATCTAGGAAGCAGTGTGATTGGAATATAGAATATATTGTTTGCATAATGTTTTTCCAAAATAAAAGTGGTTTCAAACATTCCAAAAATCTAGAAATAATTTAAGACTTTTGTATCATTTGCTTACAATTACATTTAGAACTCAGACAAACATCAAAGACTTAATTATTAATTCTGTATCTCTCTAATTCTAAAATGAGTATTGAACTATTGAGGATGCAAATGTTTTTCTTCTGTGCAAGATGATTTTAAAATTTCTAAGAAAAATAAAGCCTTGAAATGAGTTAAGTTTACTGAGTAGTGCTATAAAGTTTATCCCACGTAGAATAAGCCTGATAGTACTTATATAAATTTTTAGAAACTGAAATTGATTTAAGGGTAAAATATTTGTTTTAGGGAGTTGAATCATTTTTAAAACAAGTTATACTTTATAACCAGAACACACAATGAAATATAATTAGAAATAGAAAATGCAGACTATTACTAATTTTGATGGATTTTTGCTTCTCTACATATGGTTATTATGTTACATGATTTTAAAAAGTCATAATTTGCCCCAGAGCTATTGGCATATAAAATTATCACTTGGATAAACTTTTCTTTATCATGTATATACAGTCAATTTACATGTCTTAAAGGATTTATCCAACTTAAAGTTTTCCATGGGATAAATCTTTAAAGGGGTGGGAAGAACTCCAGAGAAGCTTGAAATCCTGCAATGGTATTATCACCACTTCTATACAGTTCCTCTGCCACATTCTTCAGCAAAGAGTCCTTAAGAGTTATTTTTGCAGTAGGCATTATCCAGAAATTCTGGCTATTTATTTACAAAGACTGTAACAAGATGTACTCAGTTCAGTCCAGAAACAAATTTAATTATTGAGAAAGTGAGAATTTTTACCTTTTTCTGCCACCTTTGATTTAGCTTCTTTGAATATATGATTAGGTGTGTAGATATTTGTGGGGTGGGGGGGAGTGTGAGCAAGAGCCAGCAAGCCAGAGAGAAAGGATAAAGTGCTATGTCTACATCTTCCAATTCAGCCACAACGAAAGGGCTTCTAAACAAACATTATTTCCCTGCCCCATTAAATGATAGTTACTTTTTAAAGTGCAATGTCATCCAGTCCCAAAAATAGTAATAGCTAATAATGAAATGCTAACAAATATTTATTAGCTCTTTCAGCTCCACACCAACCATATAGGTAAGTAGAAATGGTTTTCCCATTTTACAGATGAGGAAAGTCTGAGGCACAGAGATGTGTGATATGGCGAGT
>NW_004443975.1:20176685-20185576 GCF_000243295.1 Trichechus manatus latirostris | reverse complement strand
TAGGATAGAATAACTACTATAATGCAAGCAAGAGTTGTTTTGAAACTGTGTTTTACAAAGAAAGAATAGCTTCCAAAACAAAAGAATAACCAAAACAACAACAAAACGGAATTTCAAGGAGAAACATGGCATAAAACATGACAATCAAAGACCAAAGGCAGAAGCTCTAACTGTAAACTTACTTCAAGACGCATAGTATGCTGAATTAGTAGACTCAGTTGGTTAAGTTAAAATATATGTATTATACTAGCTGTATTTTTATTACATGCGATAGTTGCAAATTAATCTGTATTTATATCCATACTAATAGAAAAGTATACCATGAAATCATAAATTATTTGCAGACTCTTTTTTTCCTTCTAGTATAAAAAATAAAACTATGCATTTTATATGTATGATATATATGCTCTGTCCACTGAAATGGCTTAGAAACAATGGCAAACTCATTAGCAAAGGTATTCCTAGTGCACAGATTATGATCATTCCCTATTTCCCATTAAAACAAATCAGGGATTCTTGAAGAAATGGCTGGTTTCAGGTCTGGGCAGGATGTATACAAAACGGGTTTGGACATCTTGTCATTATTAGAAACCAAGGAAGCTATTAAAGACGACTAGAGTTCAGTCAATGTATCTAAGGACTCTCACTTCCAAACATGAGACAATTGGCCCTTCAAAATTGATAAAAATTGCAATTGATTGAAATTCATCAAATTTTGTTTCAATCCATGAGTTAATGGTATTTAAAAAAATAGTCATCTTTGTAAGGTAATAGAGAAGAAATTCATTGTCTTGAAAACTGATATATAAAAAGGAAGGAATGAAATATTTTCCCTGTCTTTTCTGTGTAAACAATACCATGGGTAATCAAAGAGAAGAGAAATTATCTCTTTTTAGGTATTCTGACTAACATCTTTTTGCAACCTCAGTGAAAGGATATAGGCATTAAGCATCAAGGGTTAAAACCACAAAAAGAGAGACAATCAGATTTCATTTGTTTTCTATATTCTTGCCAAATACCACCAACAGTCTTTCAAAACGAATTGACCCTGAGTTTGATCCAGCTGCCACTTTGAAGGAAATACAGATGCCAGAGGAATATGTTGAATTGCACCATGAGTGTGTAACCAGCAAAATCCAGAATGTGGAAAACTCTACAGGTCCACCAGTATGGGTTCTTCTACAGTGATATTGTAAGAAAGAGAAAGCAATAGAAGAGGATTGTATAGACTGAAAAAGACTTAGAAAGTATATCAAATTTCAAGCAATGCATAAGATTAAATTATGGTAACTAGAGATGCACAATAGATATAAAAGTTAAGAAAACACAAGATTTTTTTTATTATTTAAAAGTCAAGATAAGGATTACTTATGGGGCCAGGAAAGGGTTGTGACTGGGATGAGGCACATGGGAGGGTTTCTGGGTGGCTGGCAAAATTTTGTCTCTTGACCTGGATGGTTTCTCCTTATAATAATTCACTAAACTCTACATTTGAGTTACTTGGTTATTTTGTACCTGTATTTATTTAATAATAAAAAGGATTAAAAAAAAAAAAAAAACTCAGAGAGAAGACATGAAGACAATAGGAGTAGATGAAAAATGGACTAAGGGATGATCTTAGAATGAAATTAGAATTGGAGGGGGAGAACTTTTGTATAAAGAAAGACAAGATTAGAAATAGCACTAGAGATAATAGTGTAGAAAACATAGCAAAGGACATGGGAGTTAGAAATAAGAAAAATGAAGAAAATAAAAAAGAAATGAATAAAGATTTAAAGAGAAAAATGATAGCTATGAGACCAAAAAAATCCAACATATACATAATTGCTATCCTATAAAAAGAATAAAGATTTAAAAAGAATTAAGAAAAAAAAAAAAGATAGCTTTAGAAACTATAAACCAAAAACTAAACCCATTGCCACAGAGTTAATTCCAACTCATAGTGAACCTACAGGACAGAGTAGAACGGCCCCATAGGGTTTCCAAGGAGCGGCTGGTGGATTCAAACTGCCAACCTTTTGGTTAGCAGCCAAATGCTTAACCCCTGTGCCAGAAAAAAGGAAATAATGTATATCCATAACTGATGTTTCTAAGAACCAAATTAAACTAAAGGAAATAAAACAGTCACTTAAAGTTATAACTCAAGAAAACTCCCTGAAATAACAGACAATTTGAAGTAAGAGCCTTCTGTGCCATGGAAAATTAACCCAGCACAGTCAAGTTATATCCTAGTAGATTAACTGAATTTCAAAGATTAAAAACAAACAAAAAAACTGAGGCAATCAGGCAAGAAGGTCAAGTGTCTTAGGAAGAGAAAAATCAAGATGGCCTCACACTTCTCCACAGCAATGTTCAGCACCAGAAGGTATGAAGCAACGACTATAACATCCCTAAAAGGCCCGTGGTGGGGCAGTGGGTAAGAGGGGGGATATGTGACCCATGTAGGCATGTAGGTCCAGACCAACAATCATGAAAATAAGAGTCATCAGAAGCTATTTTCCTTAGGAACCCTTCTTTAGAAAACCATGAGAGAAAAATTCCAGCCAAGAGGCAGTTTACAGAAACCATGTCAAAAGGATTCCTGTGAACACTGAGTATAATAATCATAGAACTGAAACTATAATAAACATGGTGATTAGCATGAGGGAGAGAGATAATATAAATCTTGTCGTAAGTGTTATATATCTTGATGATATAAAAAATATTTAAGATTGAATTGGAAGGGAAAGGTAAAAACAAAAGAAGAAAGGTAAAGCGTGTATAATGATTATTTCAACTGAAATACCTAGGAGCTAAAGATGTTATCTGAAACAAATAAATCAACTTATAAATAAATACATACAATAATGCAAAGGTAAGTATCCACAAATATACATATTATTGATTAAAATCAACTAGTGAAGGATATGGAGGAGAAAGGAGAGGACGAGATTAATTTTATCATTCCTCGTAATAGGGAACTAATAAATACTTTCTAAATAAAAATTAGAAAACTAATAAATACCTTCAAAATAAAGAAATAGTAATTATAAAGGTATGAAAAGATGCTGAAGTGCACCTCCCACATACCCAAGAACCCAGGCATTCATTCCTCCAACTGCCAGGAGTGTTGGCTTTCAATAACTCACATCTCTGTCCTACTCCATGAATTTGCCTGTGGCTAAAGGGAATTGCCTTGCGCAGTATCATAGCCCCTCCCTAGGGGCAGCCTACATTCCATGACTATGACTGATGAATATGGGAGTAAAAGGTCTGGTCCTTTGCCTTAAGAAAATCTTACAGGGTCATTTCAGTTCCAGGCCCATGCATGGGATTAGCTGAGGCCTTTTTCACTATTGCGTCACAATTCAGCTTCTTATTTTGCTCAGCCCTGCCTTTCTTACTATTTTACAGGTGTTTTTTTCTGAGAGCACTCCCCAATAAACCTCTTGCATTCAATTCTCTACCATAGAATCTATTTCTTGGGAAAACTGACTAAAGACCAGAGACACCAGGAGTGGCCCTAGGAAGGAGACGCTAAATGGTATGTTGGAGTTGGATCACATAGGAGCGGTCTGGTCATGAGGGCCTCATCACTGGTATGAGATGGCGTAGTGATGACTCCCAGCATGTTCTAGTGATGCAACTGTTAAACTTTCACTAGTGGTGAACTGGGATGGATTACCAGTGGAAGGGAATTCACTGTTTGAGGGAACTAGTAATTATAAGGACAATGTTGGGGTAAGTAGTAATTATAAGAATTATGAAATCAGATGGCTCTTGCTGAGTTCTGTCAGACATGTTAAGTCGTAATGTCAGGTGGGCCCAACAGAAACTCATCATAAGGTGGAGCTGGGTATTTCAGATTGGGCATAAGCAAAGCCAGAAGGCACAACATGTTGTACTAGCAGATGATCCAACCCCCACCCCCGTGTTATCAGCCACTGTTGCACAAGTGGCTCAACCTCAGCACATACCTACAGCCCATGGAAGGTCCCTCAAGGGCTGACAGTGTGAAAGAAAGCAGAGCTTGGTTCACAGACGGGCATTGCTCTATAGTCCCACTCAGGGATGGCCCTGAAAAGACCAGTGAGAAGAAGTCCTCTCAATATGCAGAACTTCAGGCAGTGAATCTGGTCATCCATTTGCAGTGAAAAGAGAAGTATCTGTCATTGGCCAACCCTGGGATGGTGAAATGGGCTCCTGGGATATATCAATCACAACCACAAGCTGGAGGACAAGAGTTTCTCATCCTCCATAATTGTTAGGTGTATCAAATGGGTTAGTCCACGTACCCAGTAATGCCTCAGTAACTGTTAACTATGATTGTTATTCTCATCAATGCCACCTGGAGTATAAATTACTAAAAGGCAGTATGGAACTGTGAATCCAAAACCTTAAACATGCACATAACTTTTCTTATAAGCTGTGATAAATTCCATTCTTCAGAACTTTTTCTAAGAGAATAGAAGAATGCAAAATGTTCTATAAGATGTTCTCATCAATGTTACTTATATTCTCAAAAGATTAAATACAATGTAAATATCAACTGATGGTTGACTGGTTAAATGCATTTTTGCATGTCTAAAAAATATGACAGTGTGCAGCTACTGAAAGTCAGCTTCTTGTAAGATATTTAAGAATATATGTTAAATGGAAAAAGTAGATCTTATGAAACAAAATTATACCAACTTTGCCCCAATATGTTTATATTCAAAAAAATAAGTGAAAAAATGTAAAATCATGTAGAATATACAGTGAAACCTGTGAAAGCTGGAACTCGCTCATTGAGACTGCCTTGTTTTTCCGGGTCTCACGTTTTCTGCCTTTGACAGGGTACAGTCACCACTTTCCTATCGCTATTTAGTGGAAAACAGGTGAGTGTTCCTTCTCTGACAAGTTTCCTCTTTACACAGCTTCTGGCTTTCTCAGGTTTTACTGTATTAGGTTGAGTAACAAAATGCACCATCTCAATGAAGAGAGAGAGAGAATTCTGTCACAGAGTTCTGCAAACTCAGAAAACAGCAAAAGGAAGCCATAATTCAATTCTGAAAGGACACTGGTTGAAAATAACAATACCTGTGAAGACGTCACTGGAATAGATGGTTGAGGTGACTGCTCAGAAATCATATTGACATTATACCCTGTAACTTCTCCCCTTGTAACATTATCTGCTGGCTTCTCCCAGGAGACGTTGAGAGAGTATGGTGAGAGAGGGAAGACTGAAGGAGGGATCATGAATACAGGCACTGTCAAAGACAAAAACAAAATAATGAACGCTGTACTTAAAAGTTCTAAGACTGGATTCATAAGTTTATTCTTTTTTTCTGAAATACCCCTTTTCCTTATAAAATATTCTGATTTTTAAAAATCAAAGAATATACTGGTGTATATAAAAAGTATTCACTTTTTTTACATTATCTGCAAGGATGTTCTCCATTTTTATATTACCAGCAAAGACGCTTTCCATTTACAAAATAAAAACCATATAGAAATTTGCTGTTATTCATAAAGGTAATTATGAACACTTACGTGGATAATTGAGCAGGAAACTACAGGTCTTATGAAATATTTGAAAGGAGAACTCACAAAAACAGTATGTCTCAGTCCACAAAATTATGAACAGCCCATAGTGATGTTCTGGGTTTCTTGTGTAAAGAAATATCTCAATAGGTACAACTGGTACTGTTTAGAAACAGGCAAATCTGAAATGGTCTTAATAACCCCAAAGAAAATTTTTTAAGTTTTTGATAAATCTTGACTGAAATGTTCAGGGTACCCACACACATATATTTCCCCCTGCCATCCTTGAGATCTCAATATGGATTTTAAATGTGCTAACCAAAGGTGTATTATCAAAGGACCTCATCACACTTCCATTAGCCAGTGACCCATAAGATTATGAGGGTCCAGTATTACAATTTCACCCATTATTTTTTATTCCTGACCTTGATTTTCTCCTTTCAGAGTGCCATGCCTCATCACTTGTGCCGTCATGGCACTATTATTTGTCCAAGATGGCTGCTGGTCATTAACAGATGCTCAAGCACAACGCGCATTGTATTCATGAAATGATTCCCTTGGACATCAACCTAAAACTACCTTCGTCCTCCACAGTCCTAACAAATTTAGACCAGGACTTGGGTTTCTTTGGATAGCCATAGGTTCAAAGTATAAAAAGAGTATAGATATTTGTTTTCTTAAAGGCTCATGAAATTTGAAATATTTTTAATGTAAAGGTTAAGGTGGAGGATTAAAAAATCTTTCTGCCTTAGTGATGCTATCTGAAGAAAATGTTAAAAATTTGCCCTCCTTCCTTATCATATTGCCAACTGCTCAGAAACACACTTGCATATTACAGGTTTTGATGTCTAGGCTCCTGTCTGATGTACCACTTAGTACGTAACTACTCCTTTTGAATTAGAAACAAAAACAAAGGCATATATATGAAATTAGTAACTATTATCTTTTTCATTGAATACAAATTTTCTAAAACTGAGTAAGATGATGCATACAGTTCACCCACTGCAGAACCAGAAACAAGTCCCTCGTTTTGGCAAAAACTTCCCAAAAGACTATCACCAAGTTAGGTCATCCCTCCCTCCATCCTTGAAGTAATAGCTAAATCATTTGCTTTTGTTGCCCCTGAAACTTACTTCAAGTACTTTATGACCTTGAGTTGTTTAAGTGATCAGCTCATACCTTAAAAATTTCCATGGCCTCTACAAGCACTTGTCATTTTTGCTTTTCGAAATGTACTTTAGCGCTGTTGAATTTAGTTGGAGGCCATACTTTCATTCAGGAGTTTTTAAAAAAAGAGTTCAAAGCACCGATCTTTACCTGATTCTCCTGTTCTTTCTGACGTCCAAGCAGAAGACACGCTACCGGCCATATTCACAGCTAAGACTCTAAACTCGTAGCTGGCGTATGGCTCCAAGCCAGTGATGACCGTGGCTGTTTGAGGAGGTTGTAATGCATTTTCGTTGGCCGATTCTGTAAATGGGTGAGGACTCAGCCAGCCACTGTTCTGAAACACTCGACTTTCTGCAGAGCTGCTTTCTCCGTTAGAACTCGATCTTTTCATGTACAGTTCATATCTTATAATTATTCCTAGAAAAGTGAAACCGTGAACAGAGGGAACAAAGGGCTGTTTTTTAGGGAGGTGGGGGTGGGGATAGGCCAGTCAAAGAGTGCTAGCTTTTCATTCTTCTTCTGACTAGATTATCTGTACATTTCTTTAATAATCTAGTTAGGCACTTATAAAAAGACAACAACCTGAAGTGCACATGGATTATGAATTACTACTAAGAGACACATTTATGGGAAAACAAATCAAAAGCAAAACTGTACAAACAGAAAATAACTATATGATTGGTAAATTCAATATTTTTCAGGATGGATGGTCATAATTTCTACTAAGAATGGCTAGTTATTTGGGGGAATTTGATCATTGTACCTCCGATTTACATATTTTAAAATTTTGGGATTATAATTTGACTACTTATTTAGCTTAAGTCCTTTTTACATAAATATTAGATAAATTAGATAGTGAATTTCTATCTAGATTTATCAAGTAACTTAAAAAGTCTAAGTCGGGTTTTCCCTTACTATGTGTGTGATATTAAATTACTAAAAAATCTATGAATGTGTGTCTGGCCTATATAACCAAGGGTTCAATCATTTGAATACAAAAATTAACTTAATGGAGTCAGCTAACCTACATACATTTTTAAAAATTATTTTACATCCTATTCTTGCTTAAAAGAGAAAATTTACTCTTTCTGAGTGCCCTAACTTATGACAGAGTCAAATATAATGCATTTCATAAGTGAGTGTCAAATTATAAACATCACTTGTGTGGTGGCAGATGTCATTAAGAGCAAAGATAATACCAGCCTTTTAAGGGGCCATTTAATTGAATGGAATTTTTTATTAGATTAAAAGAAATATACTTGTTTCAGGAACCAGGACAAATAGTATATATTTAGAAATTCTCAATTATTATATCCTGCAGTTATAACCATGAACACAATTGCCAGCGTCTCAGTGTGCAATTCCAAATTCCTAGTTTCTCATTCATGTTTTTGCCCAAGAAGTGGAAATCCGGGCCTTGGATGCCTACCATTTGGTTCCAAGGGTGGTACCCATTCTATGTGAAGTTCTGTAGAACTGGTCTTCCGCACCCGAGGTGGACTCAGCCCTTGGGGAGGGGCCTGGGCTGTGGTCACTGTAATGGGCAAGCCGTGCAAACAGCCCCCACTAGTGCATGCCTGCACAGAGAAGCGGTATGTGGTGAATGGAACCAGATTCTGGATGGTAGCTGAGGTTTCACGACCTTCGTAGGGAGCACACAGCTGGCTACCTTCTAAAGGAGCACAAGACAAAATATATTTTTCTATAGGACCGGATTCTTCTGACGGTGCAGTCCACGTAAGTTTCACAGAGTCTGAGCTGATAGGAATGATACAACTTAAGTTCAAGCTTCCTTGTGGGACCCCCGGTTTTGTTCTGTAAGTGACAGCTGCACTCCTTGTTGAACCACGCACGTTGGTAGTCTCAATGTAATAGGAATATGAGGCATATGGAGCCAGGGCAGTGTCTAAGAAGTACTGAATATCTGAAATTAAAAAAAGAAGAAAATAGTTACAGTCTACAAATTGAGATCATTTCTAATTGTTTTCCTACTGTATAATTTAACTACATAAACTGTACCAACCCATTGTTTTGAATAACAGTATGGTTTATATATATATTTTTAAATACTGTATATGCAGGTTACTTTTATTATGCAGTGTAAAGTAAAAAAGACGTGCCATTTGTGATAAGGAATGTTTAGAAGTCGTCTCTGCTCTTGCTTTCCTCCTCCTATAATAGAGACCCTTTTTTTACAGCAGGCGTAGGAGAACTTTCTC